>NW_008752271.1:42740-133520 GCF_000715545.1 Opisthorchis viverrini | reverse complement strand
CACTGCTCCTGGAATGTTTGAATGATTTTTCACCTTACCATCTTCCAGAGACAGTTCGCTTTTCGAGGCCGCCGAGTGGCTGAAAACTCTCCTAACAACGGAGAGATAAGCAGATTCCGAACTTGCAAGGACGCATCATCAACATCTTTTGGACATTCTTCCAACTGCTGCGCCTTCGGATTTCAGTTCGTGCTGGAACAGATTCAATTTACACAATGCTGTGAACTTCATCTGAGACTCGGCATCGCCAGCATCAGCCAAGCAAATAGTATGAGAGAACTGTAGCACTGTTTGAGCCTCGAAAACATGCTGCCTTTGACTCCTCACCTACTTAAACCCTGCGAATCATAAGACGTCAAGTAAGATTTACTGTGCATGCTGACCAAATAGCTTGGTGGACACAGAAAGCAATGAACATGGGATGAGTGTTGGATGCCGTGCGGCCAGTCCCTGAGAACCACCAGTGTGTGAAATCATCAAAGCTAAAACCTATGCGACCATCTTCAATAAAGGACGCATTGGCCAGCGAGCCGAGTACTGTGAACAACATTCCTCTTGGCCACAGCTGCCACTCAGCTTATCCTAGGCTAAGCGGGTATTTATGACTATACACCTCTCAGGCGCCCTCTTCATCATCGGAAACAGCAACATCAATGTTGACACTGATGCTCCACTGCCCTACAACCATAAAGTTGCTATAATTATTTTCCAATCCTTAGAGTGAAAATATTAAAGTATGGGTGAGGGAGATACCTAGAACTAGTTTACGTCAGGTATTCTGAATTACCTACACCTTCAAGCACTTAATCAGTCATTCTGAAAGGAAAGACAGCACGAACGCCACTGACATTGATCAGCCGTCATTTCTTGCAATGTCTCCAGCCAAGCGTAGGAGGGATCACGGGAACCCCATCCTGGAAGGCGTACAACACCCAAACTCTTCCTAATCTCTCACATCCTTCTTCCAAGTTATGCGCTGTCCACCTTGCGGTTTCCGCCATTCTGAATTAAGCATAGAGAACAACACTCGTCTCGGTAGACAGTGTTTCGGCATGCGTAACACATGGCTGAGCTGCCGTAGCTGGAAGAACCGCTTAGACAGCTGATGGTGCTGGGTGTTTTTTGAGGTTGAAGTACTTGGTGTACAACCAAATGCTCGTTTTTCTGCTTAGCGCGTATGTATCTATGTGTGTAGGTAAAGTAGGTATGTAGGTATTTAAAATTTTCCACAATATGTAGTGATTCTTCTTGAATTGTACTAAATGTGTTCAGAGACTGCACGTTCTGAAGCATGACTTCGCATTTTGAACCTGCAAGGTGAGTGCCAAAAATGGTATGATAGTGGTCAGTCTATTCAACAGGGCTCTTTGGTTTTCGAAAATGAAAGGAATGTCAGATGCGTACTCCAGGTCGATGACGCTCTCACCGGCAACAGTTTGAAAACCGGGGTTTTGAAGACTTTCCAGCGTCCGCCTCATTAGTTCATCAATGATGAAGTTAAACAAGAAAGAGAGAGTGGACATCCTTGTCGGACGCCACTTTTGTAGGTAAACTTCCGTACACTCACCCACCCAAGGTTATGCGAGCATAGGGGTCGGATTATGTTCATACACTTCTGGGATGTGCCCTGTTGAACAAGTGTGGTTAACAGCACGATCGACAGAATCTGACGCGCTCCTGAAGTCAGGGAACATCAAGATCGTGGGTCGTCTGTACATGTGGCATTGTTGCAACATCTGACGGTGTGAAGAGATGGTCAACGAAGTCTCTACCCGATCGACACCCCGATTGATTCGGGTCAACGTTACGCGTTCCACTGTAAGACGTTGAAGAACCAGTGACGTCAGAAGCCTTGTCACAACATGAGCCAAACTAACAACTCTGGTTACCACCCTTACTGTCGGTACTCTTTCGGATTCAGCCCAGTTGTTTGGGATGGTCTCTTTCTCCCAGATAGACCCAAATAGGCTGGACAGGCACTAAGAGACCCACCGCCATCTCTGAACAGAGCAGTTGGGACATCGTGAGGACAAGCAGTACGGTGACACCCGAGTATAGATATACACTCGGACGCTTTTGAAGTTGAAGGTGGCTCTATAATCACCGTCCACCTTTCGGTTGAAAACCAGGATTCCGAATGAGCGGTACCAGGTAATCAACTGAATTGCTGTTCGGAGTACTGTGTCTAGCAGTCCGGACGAGCACAAGTTTACTGACCGGAAGGTCCGTGGTTCGAACGCGACATCTGCCTCTTGGCTTCCTCTTGGCAACATGGCAGTATCCCAGCCCTCGTGCTTCCTTTGGGTGGCATGGCAGCTAAGCACCGAAAAGATTTTACAGCTGAACGCTTATCTTTTATTTAGTCCGGATGTTCTACTCTGATAAATATCAGGACTTTCGGATCCACCAAACTTCTCGTTCTGCGCGGACACTCAGCTTCAGCAGGCGCCGTGTGATGCGTCGGGCTGAGTTGTGGTTGCAATCAGGGGGATCTGTCCCCGGGCCTCCAGCAAAGCCACAGTCCTATCAGAGGTCCAGTGTTTTGACAAAAGTTCCGAATTTGAGTGTTTGGATATCTGTCCCCAGTGGCCGTTAATGTCCGACATAAGACTATCCAGATAGCGTTCGAGAAGTCAGGTCTGATAGGTTGCTTTGGATATCTGTCCCCGGTGGCCGTTAATATCCGACATAAGACTATCCAGGTAGCGTTCGAGAAGTCAGGTCTGATAGGTTCATTTGATTTCTGGGTCCACTGGCTTCTCAATCGCTAAGCGATGTATGCGCGTTCTGCGTAAACGTTGAAAATCACAGCACGTTAGTGAATTGTCTGAAACCACGCTGGTCTTTCAGACGCTAAGCGAGGTATGCGTGTTCTGCGTAAACGTTGAAAATCAGCAGCGCGTTAGTGAATTGTCTGAAACCACGCTGGTCTTTCAGAACGGATTCGGGGGTAGTTGTCGAGTGATTCACACTTCCAAATATTGGTACTGGCAAGAAACAGTCTGTGATCGACATACATCTGAAGCGGGTGCCTTCCGCTGTCCGCGCGTCTCGTGTCCAATTCAAGACGACCACCCATTTGAGCCTCAGCATCGCTTAGTCTGCTCACCTGAGCGTTCAGCTTACCAGCAACCACAGCAATATCTGACGGATATCTGCTAGACACTTCCGTTCGATCGCTCAATACAATGCTCACCCCGGCATATCCAGCTGCAGCGGCCTCTTCATCACCAGAGGTGTGCATCCTGAACCTGGAAGAGAGCATGGGGGTAGTCATTTCAGTCACATTACTTGAATCCTGTATCCTGGTTTTTGAAAACAGCATCTATCAATTCAGAGGGAATCCAGCGTACGAGTAAGAGCCACCTGTTATCCTGCTTGCTTCAATGTGCGTCTAAGTATACAAGATTTCGGGGTTTGAAAATGCTTACGGCTGTCACTGAGGCCGGACGTACAGAAGCCGAAGTTGAGTGTGATACACTGTGAACAATGCGGTCAGTCCTAGTGCTGGGACCTGTGGATGACGATGATACAGTCTGATCTACATACGAAGTACAGCTCAACTTCACTTCCAACCCTCCCCCACCGAGTGTGACACATGGGATGGAAAAGCTGGCTCTGAGTCATACGGGCAGAGCCCCGGATTCGTCCATGTTTTTCGTTTCTTTTACGAATCTATGCACGAAACATCGCGTAGACTATTTTAAAAGTTCAAACCTAGTAAATCGCACTCAAGGTTATCTGTCCTCATACAATCTCACCTACTTCATGTCTTCTTGTGCTGATTTCCATAACGTATTGGTAGGATGTCACTTGATTGCTTTGGTCGGGAAGCACCGCGCCGATTGGTAAGCTGCTTTCAAATCGGACCATACGTCGTCAGTGCACTGACGATGTCCACTGAAAATGTCCGTTGAGGAGTCACAAACTTCTTTCTACTCACAAAATTCAAGTAGCCAAATCGAAATCTTTAATTTTTATCCTCTACCAGCCGTGCCTCAGTAACAGCAGTCAGTATTGGTCTCTGCTGTTAACAGGACTCAAGCCAAAGAGAGATCGCCTTAACTATCCCGATTATTTTCATAAAGGAAACCAATCACAAGACAGCTCACTGCTGGTGTCGCCGTTCTTAGAGTTCATCAGGTCGGTTCAGTCCTTGAGTTTCCTTGAACTCAAATTAGTCAAATTTCGGCAGATACATTCGTTTGCATATCAATTTAGTTTTCACAGGAGCCTCAACTAAATCCCCGTTCGTTTTATCCGAAACATCGAGCAAACCGAAACATAAGGCGGTCTTTTTGCAGCATATTCAGCTGAACAATATCATAAGCGAAAGATTCAGTTGAGCCTCCAGTGAAGACCAAATTGGTATGCAAATGAGTGTATTTGTTGATATCCCGACTCTTGTTTTCATTTTGTGAACTCTTCATATGTAATTGTGTTGGTGGTGTTGTTCCCCGGAACAATTTGCGCGCGGCATTGACCAGCGGCAACACCATTGGCGCTACTGATAATTTTCTCTAACCCCTCTGTATTGATTCGTGTTAATTTGTATGGTGTTTTGAACGAGAGCTCCTTGAATTTGGGCTGTCGTCTTGTGACAACTAGAGCACCGCTAAAAGAATCATCATTGGTTTGTCGCGACAATGTGGATTATTTTTGAAGGGTAGTTTTCGACGCTTGCCGTCAGAAAACAAACAAAAGTGCTACCTCGGAAGGTATTTTCTTCCGTAGGATGGTTGGTTGGTAATGCGCGGAAGGCATTTTCTTCTTCCGTAGGATGGTTGGTTGGTAATGCAATGGCGCTTAAGCCTCAGTGATGTGGAATTGTGTTCCCGTAATCCGTCTAACAAACGACTCATCATACGACCGACATACGAGCACACGGTGAAACTGATGGTCGATTTTGGCAGCTTGTCTTTTAGTTGGAAGCTCACGGTAAGAGTGGAACTGAAACTCAAGCGTAGTGTAGCTGCTTTATGATGCGAGTAGCAATGTCGCAATAAAAAAATACATAAACTTATTGAGGAGTTTGGCTTCCAAATGCATAAGCGTACACATCTCAGCAACCTGACTGATACCGTACCAATCACGCCTGACTCGGTGATCAGCAGTGCTACTAAAACATAAAAGTTGTGGCGTCACTGGTGCTGGTTTCCTCAGCTCGATTACGTGTTTCCTTCCACAACAACCATGTTTTTTTTAATAAAATCATTTATTTATGATGGTTCTCGTACCTGCTTAAGAACCTAAACCAACCAGGGGCCCCGAGAACATTGGACTCCCATCAGAACGTTAAGAGATTTTTGTTTATTGAACTCACTAGACGCATATATATTTCGGGTATATCTTTAAGGACCAATGGGTCATTGTAGGTTTTCCACAGGAAGTCTCGTATGTGGGGACTATGCAGAATGGCTTTGGATCATGAAATTCCTCCAGGGTTTCGATGTGCGTTTTGGAATCTATTCGGATGAGTTGGCAGGAGTGAACTTATCTTTTGTAGGAAACCAACTAATAAAGAGAAACGCCATAATATATTTAGAGATAATTTACTTTTCTGCCTGAATTCATTGGATCATCTGGAGTGATGATGTGCTGGCTGTACAACCATCGAAATACATAATGAAGTTACTTGTGTTCCTTGACCGGGTTTTAGCCCTTTAGAGAGCTGTAAGCCGATTTTAGTGTAGGATTCCGCCCTGCGGACCCCAAAGGCTGGAATAGACGGGCATCAGAAGCAGAACATCCTATTTTGTCTGAAAGGTGTGTGTATGTATAAGATTACAGTGCGGGCTGCGCCGCTGCATGGCTGTATGTCATAGCCCCCTCAAATACAGGGTTTTGGGTCTATTCGGATCTCCGACAACCAGCAACTCATAACCATCGCTGATATAGGCTGTCATCAATGGATCTGAAGTGGAGATACGTCGAAATATTGGTAGCTCGGTTGCGTTAAATGGTTGTAAATCAGGTGACTGTCGATCTGTTCGCTGAGCTTTGCAATTTGCTTGCAGTTGTTTCGTCAGCAATTGTGGAGACATCATCGGTGTGCGATTGGGTGCTCACTCAACATCAGTTTTACATGTTAACACTCAATTGCAGTCCGATGAAGTGAGACCATACAATAATTCCTGGATGTAACCATACCTGGTCCTTTGTCTCGCAACATCTGAGTTGCTTGCCCCCTTTCACCACTGCAAGACTCATCCATAGACATTCCAGGGTATTTTTCTACTTTATTCCCCCACCTCAAGAGCTCACAAAACCACGGCCTTCGGGGGACATGTTGCACAATTACAAACCCTACATGAATTACCTGTGTCTTAGACTCTCATAAACCGTGTCATAAAAAATAGTCGTTCACTGTAATACCCCTTCGGTGCCTGGCTGCCACGTTGACCGAAGGGACTCTCATAAAGCGTGTCATAAAAAAATAGTCGTTCACTGTAATACCCTTTCGGTGCCTGGCTGCCACGTTGACCGAAGAAAGCACGGGGGCTGGAATACTGCCAGATTGCCCAAGCCTAAACACGAGCAGTGAGGATGCAAAGGTTGGGTTCGAACCACGGACCTTCTGATCAGTACATTTGAGCCTTGACCCCTGAGCTATTTGGAACTCATTTCAGAGGTGACTGTAGATGTGAATTTTGTGTTCAGAAAGTAATATTAACGAAAGATTCTTCTGTCGTCTGTGGATGCGGAAATCCATAAAATTCCTTGATATAGTCAGCACTGAGGATGACGTCAGGCAGCCACTTCAATGGACGCTTTTCTGAATACAGATCTCATATCGCCAGTCGACGTGGTGTATGAAATCTATAGCCGGACGATTCACGCTAGCTGCGCAGTTGTATGGTGCGTTCCATGCACATAGAAATCAGGTGACAAGCTACAGAAATAGCCCGGGACGACCACAAAAGGTGGTTGCGTTAGTAAGTGGGAAGTTACACAGAACATGATGTGGCTTCATTGCACACCAACATGGGGACTTGGTCTCTAGGATTCCTGCAGCCTGTTAGGTCAAAAATCCATTTAGATGTAGATGAAGACGGTCGTTCGTTGCGTTTGGTCATGACTCCTCCCCTCCCTTCTAGACGGGTTGGTCATCGAGACTCAGGACGAGGCCGTAAATTCTTGTTGTGCGCAGTCCGACGCTGTCATTAATATATTCTATCCAGATGTTGGGACGAACCCCGTAAGGGGGTTGAGTACTAACCATGAAAAAACTCACCAAAATCTCTTGCATGTTACTGGTACGTAGTTCTGGGGACGACAGTCTGCTGAAGTTTTGTGGTGGTGGTGGTGGGTCATTAATATTATCCAGATGTTGGGACGAACCCCGTAAGGGGGTTGAGTACTAACCATGAAAAAACTCACCAAAATCTCTTGCATGTTACTTACACGTAGTTCTGGGGACGACAGTCTGCTGAAGTTTTGTGGTGGTGGTGGTGATAGCTACTCATCACTGAATGCTGACCGATATGGAACGTTAATCAGACACACAGGTGGTGTCAATCCGAAGAGTGGACTTCATGTGTTTTCCATGACAAACGACATTTTATCTGAACTGCCATTTTGGGTTGGCTGCGGCAACCAAATAGCATATCCCACAACTTTTTGGATTTTGTGTGCACTTCAGTAGAACAGTTGGAATATTCAGTTCAGACTTGCTTAAGCGAACGGATCTCACCTTCAAATCGCAAATGAAGCTTAGCCTTAGCACCGAGTTTTCCGCATGATCCTCAGTTTGAACTTTGTTCACTTAACAGTTCAACTATACATTCCGTTCAAGTGTATTGTTTGCGTGTCATTAATAACACTGTGAGTGTCTGTAGAAATGCATGCAACACCGTACATCCATCCATACCACTGCTCTTTTCCTTCTTCACTTTCATCAAGGTATTTATGCATGGGTTTCAACAGTCTTCTTGCCCATGCTTCTGTGAATCACCTGCATTTCCATTTTTGGCAGGCACCCGAGCCACTGTATGCGATGGTAGAGGTAAGTTCCGGATTAGTTTTGTCGTTCCACGCACACCTCAGTTATTTTTTTGTTTCCCTCTGCACATTTGTTTTACGAAGGACTGATTTTTTATTTCGCCTCCCTCTTGTGGAGGAATTCAAGTTCTTTCTACCGGATGTTTACTTCGCTTCCAGAATGATCGTAGCCATCAATTGGCTGGTCTGCGGATAGCAGTCGTTTACGGTATCTCCAGCCCTACCTCGATTGGAGGTGCTCCAGTCCATTTCCTCAATTTCTACTTAGTGTTTTTTACAGTAAAATTTCGCTTGTACCGTAATGAATTCTGGGTGTCAACAGTGATGTTACTAACTAGGTTTGTGAGGGTGAGGATGCATTATGTTTTTGTAACTTAACCGAACATTTTTACGGTCGGACCACTTACTAATGTAAAGAAGACAAGTACTGTGGAATTTCGACATTTCGTTTTTTATCTCTGCCGCCACAATGCTAAAAACCATCAGTTTTACATTATAAACCGGAATAAACAGCAATAAATCATTAGAACGGGGCAATCATATGAGAGACCAATCAGGTTCAGGCTCGGTTCTTAAGTTCAAGGCAACCTGATGGTCTGTGTCAAGGTCACGCTGGGCCGGTATTCATTGGTCAACATGGCCCCACTGACGACGAACGATTATGAGTTGACACCGTGCAGTAACATTGTGGACGCCATCCAAGGTCAACTCTGTGTCCAGTGCACAGGATGTGTGTGGCAATCGATGGGGCAGACTTTCGGGTCTCGGCTTGTTGTCTATTATTCGCTCTGTTGATTATACGATTTAAATAATAAGGCCAATGTTCCGAGACGAATTCGCATAAAATCCTATTCTGTAAATGTACGTTTCACCGTAACTGCATGCGAATCGGTACACAGAGTGTGAGGTCGAGGGGTTCGGTACAATGCGCGGCGCACGTCGGAGATTGACTTGTCTTGTTGATGAGAGCAGGATTGGTTGAGCGGCTAGATATGTGCGACCGGTTAGAGCACGTGATTTGTGTCGGATGCTTGTGATTATGTGGTCTCCTTCAAACTTTACTCTGGGTAGTCAGGCGTCCGCTTAGACCGTGGTAGGATCGTCTGGCTAAGTCAACAACTGCTTAGAACGAAGCATGGCGTTGGCATGATTTCATGGTCAGATGCTAATACCCGCTAGTCGGAGGACTCGATCCCATCCCAGGTCAATTGATGGTCCTCAGTTAGGCTGGACAATTTAGTGCGTTCCGTCCCATGCAGCTTACGGTTGACTTTATCAACATTGAATGCCTCCGAGATTGTCTGTCCTATCAC
The DNA here is from genome assembly GCF_000715545.1 of Opisthorchis viverrini. Taxonomy (NCBI): domain Eukaryota; kingdom Metazoa; phylum Platyhelminthes; class Trematoda; order Opisthorchiida; family Opisthorchiidae; genus Opisthorchis; species Opisthorchis viverrini. Next base: position 124,206 of record NW_008752271.1, on the reverse strand, counting down.
TTGGATGTGTTGCATGTCAGGCCTAACAAGCCAACGTTTCGGTTTACGGTACGCGCGTCCATGTGCTTTTCTGCCGTACGAATACTTGAAATTGTGGGGGGAAGGGTAAAATCTAAAATCAGCAATCCCAATGCAAAGGACAATTTTAAAACAAAAAGGACAAACTTAATATGTCAAATATTTTTCACTTCATGATCTGAAAGTAGATAGAGAGGGAGCGGCTGAAGGCGGATGCGACAACTAATAGTTGAAGAGGCGCTTTGTAATTTGCCACTCTTGTGGATGAAGAGGATTGGATTTCGTAGTCCTTTGGAATGACGAATGGAACGACAAAATCGACCGGGAATGGGTCCAACACTGGAGACTTCTTCCCAATAACCACAACAGGATAGACGCAGACAATAGACCCAGACAATAACCCAGATATTGTAGGTTGTCAAGCAGCGACGGGTCGCCAATGAGGCAGATCGTATCTTGTTTTCGGCGCGGCAGATTAAGGTGGTTTAAGGGAATGCAACCTCAGGCATGCGAACAATACTCTAGTGTTAGGCGATTGAAGCATCAAAGGAAAAAAATCCAAATAGAGATAGACTACATTCGGAACAGAAAAAGGATGTTTTCATGGCTAGCGGTTTTATACAACACAATCAGGAGGAAGGCAAAACTAGGATAATCGTACCAGGGGAAAAAAGAATGATTTGGAGTTGATTGTGGACATGGAATGTGAGACGCTTATAGTTCATTCGGTCCTCTAATCTACACTCCGTATTTTTGGCGATGTCCATTTTATGGCCGGCCCAAGAACCCGAGGATCATTAGTTCCCCCGCTAGTCGCTACCTGTTGTGGGAAATAAGAAACCGAGCAGTGCAAAGTGGGATGACCTATGAATCCCGAATAGATGTTCGTAGTGTAGGAGGAACGCAATCTGTATGGCTACCACTGTTGATCATCGATTGATGGAAACATTCGTGTCCGTGGTCATTCTGGCATACCAGTGCGTTGTAATGTGCTCCACCTATGTGTCTGATAAATTAATAAAACGCTGGATAGACGCTGTTTGCAATTGTGTCTTCAACCAATACAAAGATTTCTTCGTTCGGACAACTTTCCTTGCTGTTTGTCAAAAGGTCAGGGGGTATCTCATTTACTGAGTAGAATTTCAGATCCTTTGTTCAAAATGACCGTTTGTAACACAGCACTTATGATGATGCAGTGTGCACTAGGCGCTTAATGACCCTGCTAGGCGTATTACGAAGTTAGGTTATTCATCCCAACAATAGGTCATGTGTCCTCATAGAAGCTTTAAATCCCACCATCCTCGTGCATATGACCTGAATGTGACTCGTCATCAACGAATTGGTTAGCTTTTGTCTCCCACCAATTGGTCCTTTGAGATTTCGCCGTGTAAGTGAAGCCAGTCTGTCCTGGAAAGCTGAGAAGCACTCTACAGCTGTTGGTACACTACCAAAATGTACAAGAGGTCAACAGAAGTTGAGCCATCCAGGACGTGACTACGAGATGTGGTTTTCCGGATCGACGGGTGAGTGGCGCTGCCTCGTCTAAATGAACCATAATCACATTGGTGTTCAGACACTCTCGATCGAACAGTTAAGTGTTCAATCTGTGGTCCCGGGTTCGAAACTCCTCGGAGTATCGTGAGGTGCGCACTGCTGGTGATTCCCTATAGGGATGGAACAGTGCCTCTCAGCTTTCCAGCATAAAGTGGCTTTATTTAGAGGACAAAACCTTAATTGAAAATTCCCAAATTTCACCCTACCAGTAACCTTTTTTTGTCCTTAAACACCATCGTGTCTAGGATACGCGGACAAAGCCAAATCTTCCGGCGTATTCGGAACTTCCAGAACACCCTGTGCACAACTTCACTTTCGAGCTCTCCACTGTTGATGGAATTGGACAATTCATTGAGTATGTTTTATTCCACTGTACTGGCTATTACTCGTGACTTTTCCAAGATTTGAGAGGTTTCACTAGCTTTGGCTACTTACAAATAGGCATTCACAATTTAACCGCTGGTCTATTCAATGAGCTGGGTCGATCAATAAGCCAATAGAAATGCTCATCTAAACAAAAACTGATAAGCCCTGGGTCATCGCAGTCAAGCAGACCATGATAAACTCACTCATATCGCACACACACACGCTTCTGGGCAGCTCATCGATAATGCCAGTTGATGGAGTGTGTCCGGTTGAATCGACCAGTTTGGCGAACAGGCCATTCGCCGCACAGACAACCTGACGTTTCAGACCTTTGACAAAATAATGAACACATTGTCATTCGTTGACCCACCCCGCTCTCCGCATACCTATGCAATCTACGGTAAAAGAAATTACCCCACAACCATTCCACTATTAACTTCTTACTTCCATCCTATTTCCCCACGGAATCCAACGTCTCCATTTTACATGTTGGGTTATGCCATCGTATGAGAAGGCATCGCGCGAATGGTTTTCTGAGGAAATAAAGGGGCTGGTGAACGGGTAATCCTCAAAGTACATTTATTTACATACTCACAGAGCTGTGTGGCCAGTTGTGCACTGCCTTCATCATCTGCAGCTGTAAAGACCTTGTGCTTGCCATTCAGTTGTTATAGCTACCACGGTTTCGTTGACCGTTGGTTTGGGGGAGGTACGGGTAGGTAGCTACACGGAGCAGGCGCTAACTGATGCATCACTAGCGATTTGCCTTGGCTTTTCTTATTCAGCACCTCTAGTTGAAACCACTGCACACTAAAACTGAGATAGCTCGCTGGTTAAAGCGCAAAGCTAATGATCAGAAGGTCCGTGTTTTGAACTCAAACCTGGTACCTTGACGTCTTTCTAGGCTTGGGCAACCTGGTACTATCTCAGCCCTCATTCTTCCTTCGGGTGGTATGGCATACTCCAGGTTTTCTCTATAGCCGAATAAATGTACAGAGTTTGAGGGGAACCTTCGAGTTTGTCTAATAGAAGGTCATTGTATTTAAACTGTTTTAGAATTTAAACTAAAGCAGCACCTTGTCACCTGTTTCCTCTTGTTTCAGCTCCATATGGCGTGTCATTGAGGCTTGTCAATCCGAAGAGATTGCACACAATCTGTTTCTGGCCAGGGTTCTAAACCATAAAAGCAATCACGGATTATTACGTGCTGTTGTTTGGCCGAGACGGTCGGTCTACACCCCGAAGACTGTTGGTTCGGAGAACAAAATCGGAACGGGTTACAATGTTGCAGTTGCCGAACTTGCTGGAATGTTTGTGGTGGCTAGTCACGAGGTTGCCGCAGACATGTGTCAGGCTACAGTACTCAGGGCACTCACCGCCGAACGTGTTTCGGACGAGGTCATCAAATCGCTTGAAACGAAACTGCTTCAATGAATGACCACTACTAGTCTTTCTCCGATTCACGTATCGATGGTGATGTTCGATAGATCATTGTTGCATTTAGTTATTTTGTTTTCCATCTATTTTACTTATTACTATTATTACTGTCATCAGCCTATTAGATGGGACTATTTTAAAGAGATATCTATAAATCTTTTCGAAAATATCACTCTTATTAACCGCCATTGGGAAGATGATTCGTTTGAGCCGAAAGAGTTTGTGTTTAGCTTAGTTATGCTGAGGTTACCGAGATCGATAGTTCTCTGTCATGGCGAAGTCTGGGCAATAGCTTCGGCTCGTTTATCGATTGTCATGGATGAGGCACTTTCGATGCCCCACACGGAATTCCACGCAGCGAAATGCATCGTTTTAGTTGCATCTGTCAACAACCGTGGAGAGATGTTACTTGAGTGAAGCCTTGTGTTGGACACGGATGCCCATCTCACTATTCAGCCTGCCCTCTTAAGGGTAGATTTCAAATTTTGTTTGGTGCGGCTAGTCGGACATAGCTAATGGATGACCGAATTGAGATCGTTGAGCATTTATTCCGTGCCCTACGGATAACGTGACGGTACACGCAACACAATGGTTGATCGGTAGTTACCCCAGCAGACCATCAAGTTTCCCGAAGTCATAGGAGCACGCTGACCGAATCTAAGTAGTCATCGGACTGAAAGTGTACGTCCCCTAGCCTGTGCATACCATCACCACAAACAGTATCTATCAAGCGGATTGGCAATATCGTCCGACATGAGTGTAACATTGTCACGGAATCAGCTGAATGCTTAGTCCGGTCTGGCCAGAAATGAGACCTCGCCTAATGAAGCCATAACTCCATTAGACAGTGGTCACCAGGTGCTACTACGTCCACATAAAATCCCATTTATGAGTCCTAAAAGTGAATCTGATGTGTGGCCGTTGATCAAGTAGAATTGGGGATGCCAGGGCGACGTTTACTGAGTTCTGACATTTCTGGCGCCGATGTGACATCATTTTGACTGTCAGAGGTAGAGTGTATTGATCGGAGACGTGGTTGTTGTGTATGAAAGGTACTCGGTACCTCTGAAGCATTGAGTCTGATGGGAACACCACATCAGTAATGCTGGGTTGCGCCAGGTGGATGATTCTCCCTCGTTAGATAAGCTGGCTGCACTGCATCCGTTACGCTAGTTACATCATGTACTTTGTATGTCAGCCTTGTGTCGGATGGAGACGACCCAGGAATGGTCAGTCGATCACCTGGCATCATGACATAAAAGCCTTTACCAGTCAACTCATTCACGTTTGTAAATGCTGTCTTTCCCGATAGGGATCGCGGGGCAAGGTAAAACATGTAGCTAATGATCCTGACAGATTGGTTGTGTCGCGCAGCCAATGGCTCAATCCATTCAAATAATCATCTATAAACTGTGTACCATAGGCAGCTGTTACAGTTTCGATCACCTGAAAGTGGGAGATGCAGCCAGATAGTATGTTTAGTTAGTTAGGGAACTGGATAGCTGCGCACTGAAGGTGATCGCTTAGATGCATGAGCGCCATTAATTGCGCGTTTGGGCCGCTTCTGCCACTGTCATCAACTGTTGGTAAGTTGAGTCCCAGGTTTCTCATCTGAGGAGGTGGAGGTTGTTGACCCGACTTAGTTTAGTGGTCAGTGTCTTCATACTTCGTTACCAAGTCAGACCTCTTGGCTGCTTCCACTCAGCATAGAGCTGGACAGCCACCATGCAAAAATAAAGAAACGTGAGGACCGAGGTACCGCAGGGCAATGCAGACCAGTAAAATACTCGGAAACAAGGATGGTTTATCAGACCTCACTCTATGGGAATTGTTAGAGGTTAATTAGCAGATTCTATCCGTTGAGGTCTATGTTTGTATATTTATCGAACGGCGCCTTTAAATAAAAAGTTGGTCTGAGTGTTCCTCTCGACTGGGGCCTTGAACGGTGTGGATTCACTGAATGAGGAGTCCGAAAACAATGTCAATGGAAAGACGGAGAAAAGTCTCGCTTAGTGAACGGCTGTTTTCTGCCAGGTACACTACCACCGACCACCCAGGGCTACCCTTGTCACCTCCCCCAATCTTACTGATGGAGCGCCAGTTGAAGTCTGCCAGTGGTGGAGTACTTGATTGATTCAGCTGGACGTTGACATGACCGGATGTTGTTTCGGTAGGATTCAGAATCGTCCTGAAAATTGGAGGCATTTTTTTTTCAAAAACCACCTGTTTTTAAATTACAAACTTCTAAAAATTATACCAAAGTCATTGGAAAACTTCAGAAGACAGGCCTCGCCAACAAACAAGCAGTGTTCCAGTTGGTTTAGTGGAGCGAAGGATGGCAACGCCCGGGTTCAGTCGCTTTGTACACAGATAACAACGCCTGCCGCCACCAAAAAATTGGATCCCGCCTTTTTCGCTGCAATTTGACTGTTGGCCTCTGACAATCAATGGCATCCAGCAGTATGCAGCCTAACCGGGCGGTAACCTGTGAAACGAGTGACTTCGCCGAACAGACACGCTACTGATACGTAGATAAATACGCTCATGAGTGACGAGCATTTCATCGTGCTGCCTGAGAATGGAGGTGACTGGTAAACATAGTTGAAAGTGAACTGCATCAGCTACCGCATTGCTCAGTCTGGTTCGACGAAGACAAGATGGTTCTGAACGTCGAATTCTACCCAGGGAACGAGAATGTCTATTGGCTAACGAGCTGATTGACAGCCACTATGGCACTGAACATATGCACATCCGCTTGCGTGCATAGTCAGATTCAATGTGTCCTTCGCAGTTTATGTGAGTGTTATGGTGACCACAATTCGTTTCTCTATTTTCGGAGGGACTGTTAATCCATCTACGCTGGAGCAGGATAGCAGATGAGCTTCATGGACACTGAATTAATCTTTAAACATCTATTTGTCCCACAGCCGAAAAAAACTTAATGACTTGCGGTTGAGTTTGTGAGTACCTTCGGTCTGGCATGCGCAGATAGATAACGAAATCGGCACACTGAGAGAATACATTTTGTGGACCCGCAACCATGTCGTGTTTAACTTAACGCCAAAACGCAAGCAAACATGGGTATGATACTCTCATGTACTTAGAAACACCACCATGATAGACTTCACTGGCAGCAAAACCATTCAAAACCTGGGGAATTTTAGAGGATTACCTCGTTGGATTCATCGTCTAGTGTAGGCAAGCCTATTGTCGGTTAACTTTAAACGAAGTATTTTTGACTTATGAAGCAATGAAGCGTATCGTCGGGCCCTCGCAACGCACGTTTTGTGATAACCTCATACCAGGGACCAACCAGCATTCTCAAACAGGCCTACGAAGTTCAAACAGAATAGTTTTCCGTTAAGGTGTCCTAGACTGAAGAAGGAAGGACGAAAAAATCCGGGTTCATCATAAAGACGAATCCCCCCTAACCAGTCTATCGTAAATGTTAGTCATCCCAACTAATCAACAAACAGGAACATCAGACTGAACACCCAGCACTGATCACGTCACTAATCACAAGGAACCTCACGGATTGGTTCCCCGACTGCCTTAAAACCCAATCAACCTACTTACTTACTCACTTGGCCTGATGAGGCTTTTGTGTCAAAAGCGACACGTTGCCCAGCAATAAATCCACAGATTGTTTACCAAACTCTTCAGAAACCAGAATAGTTCTTTTGAAATAGCTCAAGCTCGGTCGAAAGCTTCAGGTCTGTTTTAACTACTCCTGCATTCTTTGAGTACCACAGAATCGGGTCATTTAGTTCGCTCATAACAAATTGTGAACGATTGGTAAAGTCAGAAGTGTAATTTTAGTCCTAAGAGCTTTCAGTAGTGTCATACTAGCAATGGATGTTCTAGACAGGGCACCAAAATGTACACAATACCGTTTTTTCCTTCAAAGTTGATGAATAGAATGTCACGGCCGGTAATACATGGCGTACAATTATCAATAAACTAGGTTATTTTATTGGAGTGAAACACCAAGATCAGTCTTAAAAGTTGCTGGGTCCATATTTTAAGGATCCAGAATGAAGTCACGTGATCGGCCGTTGTTATGGTGCAGAATTTTGGCCACACGACCCTGAATGCGAGAAATGATTGAATGTAGAAGATTCGAGATCCAGATATTGGTCAGGCCCAGTTTTGAGTCGCAAAAACCTTGTAACGTTTGTACACTCTACAATCCAACGCATTTGGAATAATGGTGAGGACAAAGTGAAGGTTTTCCATAAAAGAAAACACTGACTCGTTTTGTTTGGCACAATGGTATGTTTTGTGGACGTTATGCGTCGGGACCGGTTGGGTAATTCAAGCTCCTTTGACAAATTTGAGGGCTCCCCACTATCACATTTGGTTTAGCTGTGCGAAACTATAAAGTCACGTCGAATGACGTTCGGTACATGTGAAAATTACTCACAGTCAGCTGACGGTGTGGAATGTAGGGCTGGAAGTAAAAACAGCTTTCCTGTTACAGTGCGGAAGAGTTGTTCTCAGCAATCCAGCTGCGTCGTGGTCGAATTAATTGTTACTTTCTAACATATGCGTATGAGGTTAGAGGATGAGGTCTAGAATATCTTAATGGTCTGTGAGCTTCAGAATTCATTGGTAGTACTTGGCGCAACACCCACTCCTCAATCTACCCTACACCACAGAAACAGGAGTATCCGGAAGTACAAGCCTCCTGGAGAGGGCATATACTTTTCTACGGTACTACTGAGGAAATTCTGTCCCCTCATTTAACTCCAATCATTCAGGTTAGTCTTTCATTTCTATTTCCAAAAAACCAAAACTTGGTCGTCCAAATCAGGAAAGATCCGTCGGAATAGGGAAGCTCCACGTCAAATGTGATAGAATAGGTCTGGTGCGATTAATTACAGACCAGAACGAATGCGACTTTCGAATACATGTGTCTAAATGCAGTCGAATGGTGGTGCATAAAATGCATGACTAACGTAAATGTTCACACCTGTCACACGACAGCTGCATGACAAAAAATCAACAACCGGAACATCGACAGCGATCGCGGTGAGATGCACCGTGTATCGTGATGCATGCCGAAGTAAAATAATTCGGATACTGTCGGTCCTTGATGGATTATGCAGCTGTAAACTGTTGACAGGTTGGGCATTCGTTTTCCATGTGTTTAACTCCTTTCAACGTGGTGTTAATTGTGCTATTCAGGCGAAATAGTTATGATGTTTTTTGATTCTGCTTACCTCCAGGAAGCCCCCTGTTTAGGCTTGGGCAACCTGGCAGTATCCCAGCCCTCGTGCTTCCTTCGTGTGGCATGGCAGCTAGGCACTGAAAGGGTGCCACAGCTGAACGCAAGGAAGCCAGGAGGGATTCCCACGAAAGTAAATGTTCCTCTCTTCGCTTCTGCAACGTGAACCACACTACGAAATCGTTCAGCTGTGACACCCTTTCAGTGCCTAGCTGCCATGCCACACGAAGGAAGCACGAGGGCTGGGATACTGTCAGGTTGCCCAAGCCTAGACAAGGGAAGTCGAGAGGACCTTCCGGTCAGTAAATTCGCGTTCTAACCACTTGGTCCGTCTCGGCACCGAACCATACTGCAAGACCGTTTTATTAAAGTTTCCCGCACACTATCACATTCAGACTGTCATTTTGACTGGGTCCGGTTGAAAGTGGGCGGTTTTCCAAACTGCTGCTGCTATTAAAGCCGGTGAGTCTCCTCAGTTGTCCTAGATTGGTGTTTGAAAATTTCTGGAGTACAGCTTGGTGATTGCATTCATTTGTGGAAAACCGGGGGATTTTTCGTTATGGCGCGTCTTGCATATATCATGATTTGGCCAGGTGAGTAATCGTTTGTTGAGCATTCGCATTTTACGTCAGACGGAATTCGGCGGTTTTTGCAGTTGTCATCATCATTGACGATAACACCAGATAAGAACCCTGGTGCTTCACTCCCACACAACCGTGACACGGGGGAGAACCAGGGGCCCGCTTACAATAAACATAAAAGTCACCTACACGTGCAACACGCCAATGATATCGCTTAACCGCCATATCGTTCATTGTCTCCACACACAAGCAAAGGGAGTGTCGAGTAGACCCTACCCTAGAAGGTAAACAGCATCGGCGGTACCCAAACTTTCCGTTACATTCTTCACTTCGTTCCGCCATATCATTCAATTTCTGAAGATGAAGATTCGTATCTGAATACGGTAAACCCGAATCCAGCACCCTGGTTTGGCCACACCCAGAGTGGAATTAAACATGCACTGATACTCATTTTATTTGTGATTGATCAGATGGCAGTTGATCTGCTCGCCGAGCTTGGCAACTGTCTTGCAAACGTTTCGTCCTTAGTTGAGGAGACATCGTCAGTGCACAGTTGAGTCGATGTCTCTTCAACTGGGGATGAAACGTTTGCAAGCCAGTTGCCAAGCTCGGCGAGCAGATCAACTGCTATCTGATCAACCACCAGTAAACACACCCGAGCTGCCTACATTTTGACAGATACTCATTTTATTGACAACCTTTGATGAATATACGAACAAACCGTTACTTCTTTGTAGGATGCATGAGTATCAAACTCAGAAGCAGTCCAGACTGTTACTGAGTAATCAAAAGGTTTCTATCTTTCCATGTAATGTTGTCTATGGATCTTATTCAGTGGTAGTTTATACAAGCAACCTTTTGTCTTTTTCCTGCGGTGGTTACTACCGGCTGTTTGTATGTCTTCTCACCTAGAGTCAATTATTATGACCTCGAAAGCCAGGGGTGGAAATTTCGTGTGATGCCCACTTGGCTACGAACGGTCTCAACAAGATCGTAACACAATTGATCTGTACCTGATTGAAGCGTGCACTCTAATTGTGACCCTGCGCCTCACGGCACGCAGTTCGATCTGCGACGTTAGGCTGCGTGGCGCAAGTCTGTTAACCACTATTCGTCTATACTACTTTCTACCTGTCCCATATATTTACTTCCATTGGTAACGTTTCACCTGATTCTCTTATAAGTCTACTGACCCTCACAGACTAGTCACATCCTTTAATTGATCTGTTCATTTTTTCCCTCATTCCATGATTCTGGTTAAATATCCTGATGTGTAGTTTCGTCTTCTGCCGCATTAAGTCGCGGTTACTTTCGTCATATCCTTCTTGTTACGACTAGTTATTACTGGTCTTATGCTCTACTATAGTTTGCTTGACCTGACAGTTTTCGAAAATGCAAAACTAAGCAGCAAACTGCTTCGTCCACTGTTTGTAACGATCCTGTTGTTATTATCAATCGTAACTACATGACGAGTCTAGCTACACTATTCCTCAACGAATCTGGCTTCTAACTTTGGGTAGGAAAGCGACTAAATTGAATCCGGTAATTCTTATTCTCTAGGATTTTATGAAATCCTGATAGGTCATTTGGAGCAGTGCTCATTTCGCGATGTATTGTCACTCGGCAAATGAATCCAAATTGACTGTATGCTTGTAATTTTTCAAAACGCTATGAATAGTATCGAGGAAAGTATTGAAAAAGATGATATTATGAGTCATGAGTTCGATAGTAAGATGCTTCTTCGTTATTATCATTGTATTTTGAATTATACTATAATTACAACGTTTTCATGAACGCCCCTGAACGCCTGTCCAACGTCTATCAGTTTTCATTTACGAGGTAATTTTTGTGGATGCTTCAAAACTTGGACTCGACACTTTCTGTTTTTACCACACCCCAAATTCGTCAATGGCACAGGCTTAGGAGATGACACAGAAATTTCAATTTTTCCACCGGGAGCGTATGACCAAAACGGCCTCGTCAGTGGACAGATTAAATGCACTGGGTAACACGACTAGTTCCCACCAGAATCGGAAGTTAGATAGAAAGAATGTGCCTACCTGACCCAGTTTTGTTGAGCTGCGTCAATCCACCCTTGGTAGACAAAGTTACTCTCAGAACTGAGAACCGAGGTTTAATGAAAACTTACCAGTACATTCTGTCAACAACAGGTGCTCCGTTCGGTGTTCTGTAATTCACACGTTTACAGTCTAATGTTTACCACCATCACACTTTCCTGCTTTGAGCTAAGAACCGCACGAAAACCCTATGTTTTATAAACACGAGGAAAGCCGGGAGCATCTTGCTTTTTGGTGAATTACGGGATAATACTTAGTAAGCAGTTCATGTCAGCATAATCAAGGCTAATCTTATTCAATAGAATTATCTTTGTTCTTTAAATCAGTTGTGCGTGATCTTCATGTTCAATTGTTTTACTTGAACAGGTGCACTTCAGTGTTCTTTTCGCTGATCAGAACATGCTAATCCTTGTTGCAGTTGTCCCTTGTGGGGGCGCTTTCTGAGTAAACCCATGTTTCGATCAGCAGCACCATGCATCTCCATCATTGGGGGTTTCTTATCTGGGATTGAGAGCGTACCGCGTCTGCTGTATACGCCATTCTGCCTGGTGCGGTCACGGCCAATCTCAGCCGACAAAGATTTAGAGGAAAAACCATCATACAGAATAACACACTATCACCCATCTCATTCGAATGTCTTTAGCTCAATTTCGGAGATGGTCTAATAGGGTGAATCTCGCAGAGTATACACTCAGGGATGGAATAACAGGAAAATGCAATAGGTGCTAAGTAACAGCCTTTTAAAACCATGCTGATGAGCTGACCACGTGGTCCATAGAAGGTATGGATGGAGGTATGGTTGTAGGTATCAGGAAGGTCAGACTCCCGGAAGTAACCGCTAAATGCCTGAAATCTACTGAGCCCCTCAGCTCCGCTAGATGCTGACCAGACAGACAACGCTGCCGCAATATGCAGCGCGTCACCGCCTTGCATCAAAACCAGATAATGTGCGTCAGCGTTGGACCAAGTTCAGACAGTGTCCCTCCAATAAATGGCTCGAGGCCGTTGTATTTTTGGACTAGCACGCACTCACGCTCTTGCACTCGCTTGTTCGGAATATAGCTGTTGTGTTCCCTTCAGTGAGTCATTTTTCCGGCACTTGGCCTTCGAGCGGGGTCAGCAGTCAGATACAACAGATTGGCGAATCAGCAGGCATAACATAGCCAGATTAAACAAACTGAATCTCACTCTTTTTCCTCTGGTGGGTAGCGCAAAACTGGGTAACACTTTTGTCGCTAATGGTTACCTAACACTGTATGCGATTTTTTAATCTTATTATTCTGAACTTATCCGACTTCCCCCAGAAGTTGAGCTGCACTGTAAGAACGGGACCCAGTTGATGGACAATTAGTAGAGTTATTCATTCTGATTTATTATTCCCTGGTAATTGTACTGTTGAACCATTGTTGCTAATTAATACGGCAAAGTTCAACAGCTCTCTTCCCATTTGGATCAACACCACGGGAGGCAATTCTTTAATTTACCCCCTACAGCGGTCATCTGATCCGGAAATATGGTGTACGACTTTTCGGCAAACGGTGTGCTGAACCACACACGTAAAGCATTACTGGAATGATCAATATTCTCTCTTGAAAAACGAAAACTTTTTGTTCAATTTTTATCCAGTGAAGGCTGATGCACTGGGTAACACCCTGATGAAAATACTCGGGTCAAATAGTGTCAGTTCATGTTGAAACGGCTATCTTTATCTTTTTATAGGTGTGAGCCTAGGCCCGCCGACACGTACGGGAAAACCGTGTCGGATTGTGACGAAGAGACCGGTTCAGTAGCTGTGATTGATCAAACAGTCGATCGAAAAATCAGTTCAAGTATTGATGGAATTCCAATCCACTTAGTAATTGGAACTGACTCGTTTGTGGTATGCGCATTTTGTTCTTTGGTGTTCAGTTTCGCTTCTCGGTCCTGGAGCTCACTGGGATATCTGAGTGTAGTATATAAGCATGCATTCGATTGGGTTTACTGGTTCCTATTTGTTTTGTTTCAGCACATGACAGTGAAATAATGTTTTTTGGCAGAATAACCCTCGAAACAGCATATGTTCGATGTCCATTTTCCCCTACAGCCGCCTTATTTTCCTCGACAGGGATCGATTTGCCTGCAAAATATGATATCCGTTTGCAACTTTTTGTTAGCTATCTTACGTCAGTGCAGCTGTACCACAGTGTGGTCTATCTTTTTCAGTGCTGTGACAAATAGTCAGCGCTTTGAGCCAACTGATTCCGACTATGCTTCAAATCCGACCACCCCAGTCAATCGGCGGTGTTCAGCTCGCATTTTTTAACCCCCACAGTAACTCAAATTAGCATCGCAAGAACGACTGGTAATTAGTTCTTACCGTGGGAAACTCGCGCGTCTTTGCAGGATGTTTTGTTCTCTAGGCGTACCACCTGTTTCATCTATAGGGGTTCAGATGGGATTCTGGCAAAAAGAAGGCTGTTGATTAGGGCACAACTTAGGCCATCGGGGGAGATCCTACTCACCGTGTAATGACTTTGGCAAGGTCAATCAAGTTCGGTTGTGTTAGGGTGGCGGTCGTTTTGTACAGAGCGAAATAGCTCAGCACAAGACCGTACTAGAGAATTAGTCGTCACACCGTAGGCTGCCAGACAGAGAGAGTACTATAATACGATTTTTCAGCAGCAACGTCATTTAGTGTCTCAGTGAGTTCTGTAACGAAGAAGGAACAGGAGGTTACACTTAACTGGATGTGTCATCCTCCACTGTGAATAGAATCACAAACTGTGTAACTCGACCACATCTCTGTTACCTACACCAAAAGTTCCCGTACTGGTGAAAGGAGGGAGACCTTCGCTGCGAAGTTATTTGGCAGAAAATGCTAACTTAACAGTTTTCGACTATTGGGCAGGGGAACAAAACTCTCATGTGCATCTTGTTTACAAAACTGAATATCCATCTTCCCCTTGAACGCTTCTTCCTGAACTTTTCCGTCTATTCATTGACTGTTACTCAATTGCAAGCAAATAAGACACAACGACTCCACAAATTCCGTAATACATGCCACTTTTCGAGAGATGCAAAGTGGATGCAGGAGAAAACATACTACTCGCATGCCCCCCATCAGTAGCATCACCGTTTCACTGGTATCAATCACATGGTATGAATTTCCTTGGTTTGTCCCACCTTTCCCACAGCCAAGCGTACTCTCAAGACAGAGATCTAGTTACTGGGCTGTTGTTGGACCTACTCGTGGAATGGCTCAATGACTACGTATAACTCCGTTTGTGGGACTTAACTCAAGCCAACTTAGGATTCAACCCGACTTTCGCCTTCTGCTCAGGCAAGGGGGGCTACTTTTGGGTTCATGGCGCTTCACAAATCGATATTAAAGTAGACCATTGTAGAATGTTGTGTAGATTTGGTAGAATGTGGTTGAATATATTGTATAAATCAAATTATATTTGGGCCGGGACGAATGAGTTGATAATGATGTCTCGTTTTGTCCAGTTTCTGGAAATGCAATCGATAATATAATGTCTATCGTTATTGTGCCTGCGGATGAACTCTCTCGTACTCCATCCAGGTTCATGCAGATGAATCTAAGTTTGTTAGCGAATGCAAGGCCCACTGTAGCCTTTTGAATGGAAGAATCCAACACCACTCTAGTACAAGGTCTATGGGATCAGAACAGGATGATAAATCAACGCACTGTGAGGTCGCTGAAAGATCTCCGCTGAAATCGTCTTACACTGACCTGTAAAACTGACAGGTGATGGCGTTTAAAATTGACACATTTTGGCCATCGACATGATTGATACGATGCTCGGGAATCTTTCGAATAGTTTTCTCAACATCAGGAAATATTGGTTCTTCCAGTAATTGTGGAAGGAAACTAATGGTAGGGACCTGGAAACTGAAGGCAGCCCTACTGCCTCAGTTCAGAAATAAAAAAAATTACATTGACATGAATATTTCCTGTTTGTGTGTATAATCATTACTGCTTGGATAGCTTGTCCGCCCCATGTGGCGGTGTTCCATATATTCTGGCTAAAAATATTACGTACTAAACGCTTCTAAAAAAACTAACATTTTAGAAGCGGAGTCAGACCAGGAGAAAGCAAACAACAAGCTAAAAAGGAGAGTTTTGTCATGCGCACATCACTGTACCATTTAAGACATCACTTATGGGCGAAATTTGTCAATACTTGTTGGTATACGAGTTTATGGTAGTTGATACCTCAGTAGTGGTTTATTTAACCTTTGGGCAGACATTCTCTATAGTAATGACTTGAAAAAAGAGCTCTGAGGAAGGGCAACTTCGTGGGTTGAGTGAAACTAGGAGGTCACCGGGGCGTGACCACGTGATGGGGTTTCCATAATTCATCGAGGGATTAACAGCGCTGTGCCCCTGCAGAGTGCAAGTTAATCACACTGTTGCTCTTGACCTAAAACTCAGGTGTTTAACTACTAGCCGAGAGATCGCAGGTTTGAAACTCCCAATAGATTAGCCGGGACGAAATCTCAGTTGGCAGTTCTCAAACCTCCCCACAATACCAACGATTTGAATGCCGCTTGAAATTTCAGCAATTTGCACAAGTATCACGGAAAACATCCACATAACTTAGAGTAGAACATATTGGGGTCACTCAAAGATATTTGCCGGCTTTGTGTGCTACGGTGAAATCGCAGTAGATAAAGGGAGTATCTATCGATACATATGGTTAACATTTACTTGAAAAAATCGGTCAGTAAAACGTTTTTGAGCGCAAATATTTGCACAAAGTAGGAACGTGTACACTGTTTACATTCGGCTCAAAAGCCGGCATGATGTAGCGTTGCGTAGGAGTTTATTAGACTGACATTCCCGTTAACCCACACAGCGATAAACGCGAAGTCTGTATTCTGGACACGAACGCTTGGTTTTTCTCAGCAAAGTCTATAATTGTTCCTGGTCAGTGCGTTGTAACATGTCGAATAAGTAATAACTCAATTGATAAGGCATATACAACTGATGGGTACCTCGCTTTTAGGCCCTATGAAAGTAGGCTGTCTTTTTTATTGAAAATGCATCGTATTTGGCACTTTCCGAAGCCTTGTTGCATGACTATAGTTTCATATACGTCGCTGATCCGTAGAATGTCAGACGTGTACGGAGGCCAACCGTCCTTAATAACCTAACATCACGTCATTTGGACGGATGTGTCACCTGTAGGACACGGACCAAATGAAGGCATGCTCTAATTGACACGACCTTGTGGAACACTTTGTGATTACCCTATAAATACAGATGCAATGATTCTACTTTTGTCTCCATAAAGGGCTGTCTAGAGCTACCGTGTTTTTTGATATACCATGGTGGGCGGAGCAGGAAGCCAAGGGACCGATACAGAATTGCACTACCGTTCATCAAGACACAAAAGACATTCATGAGGGCCTTACTGTGTGTACAGAATGAATAAGCCATGGAGATGCTATGAAAGGTAAACCATTTCACTGAAATACATCAAGAACGTTTTAATTTCGAATTCCATCAGAGAAAAGTTATCCGATGAACTATTAAGCTGCGTATATGAGGACACGTATAACCTAAATATGTTAGTAATAAATGGATATAGAGATCGGGTTGTTGGATCTGCCACATTTCGAAAACCGGCTCGGTTTTCCATGCCACACGCCTACTGTCTTCTTAGAAGCTTCAAGGTTCTGAGACACTGTAAACAATACATTTGAGTAAGCCAGAAGACAGAGGTTGAAAGGCAACTACGCGTTGAAGTAAAGATCGCCTCGAATAGATATTTCATTTGTATCACAGGCAAATAATTTTTACCCCACAATGCCATGGACTTAAGGGAGGATATTAGCACTCCGATACTAGAGTTGTTTAAACGCATGACAGTAATTAAATTTTCACCATAGTAGTAGGCGCGAAAGCTATCAGGTACATTCCCGGATGATCTAGTAAACAACAGTTGGGAAAACCAAGGATTTCAAGAAAACATCCCCTGACTTTCCAGCCCCATAAAGCAGAAACCTTACTATTCAAGGGAAGTTCGTGATGGTTTGAGTTAGTTTCGGTTCTTTGACCACAGTATTTAGCCGGTTAACTTCATGAGAACAGAAGATGTTGACCAAAGTTTGCTTTCTGGGGTTGGTCATCATAACTGTTACATTGAAAATTCAGAAATGCCGCTGTACACAAACGGGCAGAAACAGAGGAGATTAGACAGATCATCAGTAAAAATGAAGTCCGTCAGAGCTGGCCGACCTTGCGCTCTGCTGAGTTTAATTTGCACCGTGGCCTTAATAGATGGAGGCTGGAGTAAGTGGGCTGAAACTGCCTCTTCTGTGGACGTTGGTTGGGTTTTCACGAATTGTGGCCAACCGATAGGTAAATGATGAAAAGGACTCGTCCTTCACATAGCGCATTAAAAGTTTCGTCGAGGTGCAAAGAGAAGTTGCTTCGAATTGATGTGAAGTTTCTACGGGTCAGCGGGGCGGAGCAGTTCTCATGTGTTCTGCCGGAGAAGCTCGTCCTACGGCCAACATACCGTTCTCGCTAAGCTGTGTAAACGAGTTCACACAATGGCTGATCGTATCATCTCACGACGTTTATTTCAACAGCAATCTTTTCATGGCTGAGGAACTGGAACTCAGACAAAGTTTAGACCCTATAAATGACAGACCAGCTTCATGTGTGGTAAATAAGTTGTCTGCTTATGTTTCACAGATTCCAAACATCTTAGATATCAGTCGACCCCTCTGATCTATAAAAAATCGACCCTTACCTGATAAACCGGTCTCATCGACGTCGTTGTTATATGGTGATCACAGACTCCAAACATCTTAGATATCAGCCGCCCCCTCTGATCTATAAAAAATCGACCCTCACCTGATAAACCGATCTCATCGACGTCGTTGTTATATGGTGATCATATGAATGAACTTGCCAGAGAGCCGACGGCCCGTCGACAAGGGTTAGGTGTACCGTTTCTAGTTTACTTATGAATATACCAACCTGAATGGGCCTTAGTGGATAGCACTTCGTTGTTTACGTTAAGGGGTAGAATTGCCAAAAGCTGTTCCGCTGCACTCAATGAATCATGATGTACCGTGTGCTTCAAAAACAGATTCATAAAAAGTCAGGCGACGTCGAGGAAAATGTATTCTGGCTGAATGAGTAAAGTTCCTAAATTTGGCTGACAGACTGAAAAGTGCCCTTGAAGATGTGGACTGTTAGTTCACATCGAGCCAAAGCATAATAAGGGGAAGCAGGCATGTCAAGGACAGGTCTCAACACGGAACGATTGAGCGGATGCGCAAGAATCTACCGTCGTTAACCCGTTCGGTTTGTTGTCGGTACTCCGGTGGCTTTGAACTAAAGTTTTCAATAGCCTTTGTTTTGGGTTTACGGTCAACAGTCCGTTATACGATCAGATCCATTGCTGCACTCCATTTTCTAATGTCTTCTGTGTATATTCAACGGTTTAAAGACACCTGCGCTGAGTAAACTCAAATTCGGCGGTTATGTTATAGAGTACAGTTTGCGCTAGTGCGAAAAAGTTGGACAAGTTGTTCACCATGGGATGATATATTTCATTGTTTTTTTAAACCGAATTTCTTCCGAATGTGTCAGGTATCGTTCCTGTATAGATTGTTTCGATCTAGTTTTTCTTACAAATGTCTTGAAATAAATGTGAATGCAGGAAACTAGGGTGACCACTTGGAAACTGTTCGTGACCCGTGTGTGGATAAAAATAGATAAGCTAAGTAATCATTCGGTTGTAACATTCTTTCGGAGCCTGGCTACCATGACAATTGAACGAATTATGAGCTATAGCCAGGCTGTCCAAGACTAGAAAAGAGCAGTTGAGATGGCGGGGTTGGCTTATAACCTTTGGTCATTGATTAAATGCCTCGGACACTGAGCTATCTCCAGCCCTGAGTGAATAGCGACTTGCTGACTGAAAATCAGTCAGCGGCACCATGTATAACTCAGCGCCGCTTCAAGGGCTGTGTCTATGCGTGTTCCATTTGACTCAACCGTCGATTTGCAACGAAAATTGCTTAGTAAAAGGTGTCAAACATTTTGCTCGTTTTGTCAATACATCTTTCCAAAAATTTTGGTCGATTTTGCTTGGAACGGCATTCATCTTTGTCATATTTCCAGGTGCGAATAAACTGGGCCGACTTCGGGATTGCCAGGGGGTGTTAGTTCTGCAAAAACTGACTTTGCAAGCTGACTACCAACTTGGGATAACGTCACGTACCCACAGAGAAATGAGATGCGCGAGTTTAACGTCACAAACAAAGGTTGTGGAGTTTTTCGCTCGTTTTGGAAATTTTCAATGGCTGTTAAATGATCGGTTTACGGTTGACGTCAGAAGCGTTCCCGCTTAAATTGCGACAGTCTCTTTATATGGATGTAACAAGATGGGTGGTTCCTACTGTGCAGTATGTTCGAACCATGATCCGTGTTTCTGATCGATAAGGCAGTAATGTGTGACAAATTGATCATTTTTGAAAATCAAAAGGTGGATTTTCTAACAAGCGATTGACAAGCATGACTGTATTTCAATAGCAGCGTTTGTAACCTTCGAAACATTTATATTCGCAGACGTATCTTTGATGCCCTACGTGGCGACAGCATGACTTGTGGCAGGTCGAGAGTTCATTAGAGCACTTAGACGGTTTATACGCTTGTGAGGCGATCGGGCCGCAGATCGATAGAATCGCAACCATAATCAGTGTAAACTAAAACAAAAGGACAACATGACCATGTAAAATTTTGTAAAGCGTGCCAAAGTCATAACTACAGTCAATAATCTCTCAAATCTCGTCAAAATGAGCACTCATTCCCGTTTACTGGATACTGAATTACTGCAGCGATCGGTTGAAAAACACTGTCAACAAGATATTATTTCCAGTTGCAAGCAATAAGCTGTCCATTTCTCAGTTTTTTCATATTTATTCACTTTTTCATAACCTCAATGGAGATAATTAAGGCTCTTTGAAAACAGCTGCGAAGTCATCTACTTTTAGCACGGTTTCTCTTCTGGATTATTGCGCGGCAGGTCGTTGCTGATGCGTTTTCCAGGCCAGTGATGTATCCTCAGTGTGACCCCAGATAGTCAGTTATCATTGTATAAACACAATATATTACTCGTGTTACTGAATACTCCCCGACAGCCTTAGGACCTCATAACCAAGAGATTCAGCTGGGCTTTAGAAGAGTCTCCCATTGATATGCAAATCAGTGCGCAAGACATAACATTTGAGGTGCGTTCAGCAGCGCTTGCGGTTGTATCGATAACACGCTTGCCTCGCATGTCGGATGTCCGGAGTTCAAGCCTCGGCTGAGCCGATGATATGCGCTCATGTAACCCGAGCCCAGTGCTGTGACCTGTCACCTGAATAACTGCTCCAGAACAGGAAGAGGAGTAACGTGAACGTGAAACTAAGTCTCGACAACATACAAGCCAGATAACTGAGAATACACCCGTCTGACTTCTTGCAACTACGGTCATTTATTTTTATACCAAGAAGCCCATTATCCGCTTATTGTGGGCTCACAATGAAGTGTGTTTTTGCCATCTTTCTCGTTTCCTCACTATCGTAGGTTATGACTACCGATAAACCGTCTTTGCTGCCTATAGGCGTCGAGGTGTTTGGCTGTGGTAAAAAATACGTCACTCATGAGGCGTGTGGGAAACCCTCTTTAATTGGCTCGCTTTCTATCTTGCAGATTACACAATCGGAGTCAAAAGACACTCCTAGAAATCTGCCACCGGCATCTTTTCTGTCGGCCGCTTCCAGTTACTGGCGACCTCCGTTAGAATTAGTTCTCATTTGGTCCACTGTGCTGATGGACTTGATCCCTGTAGATCCAATCAGACAAGTAATGAGAATTCTTTACCAAGTAGCTCTAATTGTGCGAAAATGTATACGCTATTTTCGTCTGCAATTATTATCGTTGATAGCCATCTTTCGGATCAGATAAATTATGAACGATCACCAAACATTCCTTCTCTGTCTCACAGAGTGGAGGAACAGGCAAGAACAGAAGCTTAGAACTCTTTGGCGCTTGGTAGCATTAGCGTAAATGTTTTAGTAATTCAGGTCTTCCACTTCGATTTATCTCCTATTTTTGCAGACGTTGGCAGCTTTCGCTTTCACCGAGTTGGGTTGCGACTTCCCAGCACGCAACGATGTGATGCAAGGTACATGTTCACTTGCGGCCAGTAAGTTCAAACAAACGAGGGATTCAGCTGGGCTCCAAGTGAGTCTCTCGCAACACCGAATTTGTTTGCAAATGAGTGTAGTTCGCTAATTTCAAGCTAAGTTCTATCAAGTTCTGTCAACTTAAACGGCCTCCTCTCAGTGTACGCCCAATATCAGGGGGTTCTGTTTGATCACCGCTGCTTGGATGAACGCCATGTATAGCTCAGCAGTGTGTCGAAGTGAATTCGGAAAAAGTCTCCGATTGAAGAAGCAGATTCAAGTCGCTTACCAGGTATATCCATCCGCTTAGGAAAACGACCCGATGGTGCCCATTACGGATGCCTTGTGCCCAAACAAAATGTGTGCAAAAAGCTAAATTTGCCTGTGCCTAAAGAACGTACTGCGTTTATCACTGGAATGATACGAGTAAGGTAAAATTGAAATAAATGAAGAAATACGAAGCGTCTGCAAATCAGTTTCCGAGCTTGGTAAGCAGATCAACAGCCGCCGGATCAATTACTGAAAATATACATTCAATTAATCTACCGATTCAATAGTGTATCCGCTTACAAAGAGTCAAGTCATTCATGAACGGTGGTGGGTTCATCATTACTCTCATAACATCGGGAATTAGGGTTTTGCGTAACCAGTTCATACGCTAAATAATAGTTATTTACTAACCTTCAGCATTCTACAGATCCAATAGTTCTCCGGTAGGGTTTGCCTGGACTACGCATCATCCACCCTCAACTTATACCCGTCGATGTTGACGGAGATCGTTAACAAATTGTAATAGTCCGGTTTTGTCGGCATCGTCTTGTCAGCAAATCGTGGAATTTCACAAACATTTGAGTAGATTGATACATTTTTCAGTCTAAAAAACATGACTCAGCTGATTCTGATAGAAAAAAGCTGGTTTGCGCCTTCACAGGATGTTAGATTTTTTCATCAGTCTGCCGATTCGTTTATGGTTACTTTCTTAGTGATAAATCTTCTTATATATAACTGAGCGGATTATTTTGACACCTTAAAAACTTGATCAGCTGTACCGATCAGGTGCAGTGACTTTTTCAAAAAGGAAACTACTCACAAGTTTGCTGAAAACTCTTCGACACCCCACGAGTGGTTTCGTCCTTCTTGGGTCTCATCAGGCAGTCACAGTCCCCGAGTTTTCGTCAACCTTTTGTTTTTACTTGAACCCAAATTGGGCTGATTGCGAAAAATACGCTCAAGCAGAAACATCAGTTTGACAAAACCTTGGGGGCTGCGACTATCTGATGAGCCCAAAAAAGGGCGAAACCGGTCATGGGCTGTCGAAGAATTTTCAGCAACCTTGCGAGTAGTTCCCTTTATGAAAATATACTGCCATATCTCGAATGCCGAATCAACTGAAACATGAGGTGGCCTTTGTGCAGCACATTCATTTGAGGAACATCATAAACGAAAGATTCACCTGAGTCTCCCGTGAAAACCAAATTGATTTGCAAATGAGTGTATTTGTCGCAGTTGCAGTGACTTTTCGCATTCATCTAAGCCAGAGTTGTATACCCTGAAAACGAAAGAGGTGTGAACAAAAGAAATCCGTTAGTTGTCTGGTCCCGAGATTATGCTGCACTGTTCATGTACTTATGGGTGAAGTGTGAGTGTTCTCAAGTGACATTCACGACCATTCGGTTGGCTATGCGACATCAGCACTAGACCGTAACAGGCTGTCAAACGGCTGACGTAGGCGGTAACGAACCTTCGCGTACATATGGTAGCGAGTAAAGATTGAAAGTGTCAAGACCAGCACAGACATAATGCACCAGTCGAGTTTTAGGATACCCAAAAAGTGAAATTGACGTCGGACTGACTTTGTCGTTGCCCTAAACCCGACAACGTAGTAACCATTGAGAGTCTTTCTCAAAAAAGACGTGTAATCTATGGTGTTGTGATGATTATCGCAATGAGTTGTGCTAATTACTGTTCTATTTGTCATAGAATCAATAAAAATCAATATTCTCAATTTGGGATATTTGAAGAACTAGTGGGATCCTTTCCAGACAAATATTTCGGTGTGAAGTAATCAGCCACAGAAAAAGACTTTGAGGATTACCTCAGACCTCCAAACCACGGAACTGAAACCAAGGTCACTGTAGAAACGGAACAACTTGGTTTCGTGTTATGCAATAACGCATGGGGTAATGAAGGTGTCACATAAACAGCTGTTGATATCGGATGTGTTCTCCATTAAACGTACAGTGGTCTTCAAAATTTTCGCTAATGTTCACCCCTTCAAGCACCTTACCATAAATTGTTCACACTTTTGTTGTTCTGGTGGACAGAAGATACATGCAATTTTAAGATACTATTAACAATGATTCATGTTTTCCCCATAAGCACCAGAATTCAGTACTATAGGAGGCAAAAAAGCAAAATATTCTAATTTAAAACAAAAGTGGAAACAGTGCTACAATCTTGAAACTTTTTTGACCGTTCATACAATCCAGACGCTCAGACGGTAAGGGGAGCGGGGTAGATTTTTAGACGTTCATACTATTACAAATACTGGGTCCGAATACCATTTCTTAGAAACAAATTCGCTGCCTCTAGTTCAGACATGTTGGCTGGTGAAACCTTAACTAACATCTGCGATGGAAAAGAACTCCGTTTAATGTGCAGTACACCATGATATTCAAGATTATACTAGCCATTTTGCCTCGAGAAGTGTTCAGTGTTCCTTTCGAATGGTCTCCGTTATCACCAACATCGTTCTAATGATGACACTGATGAGTCTTGGCCAACTTCAGGCCGTGCAAAAACGCAAAATAGCGAATTTATGTGAATGTAGAAAAACTAAGATGAGTTGTCAAAAGAGGATTTCTTGTGCCGTTGGACTCAACCTACGACGGCAACTGCTAAAGGGTATAACGGTGTTTTTCTTTTTTCCCATTTGATGCGCCTAAATCCGAAACAAAACTGGTCTCAGCTTTGCCACCGGGCTTGAGGTAGTCCAGGTGGTATTACTGTGAATAGTACAATTTGATCTGACATTTAGGAAGTTCTTGTAGCACCTGCATCGCATTACTTAAAGATAATCAGTACTCAATCGATAGTTGACACTGTGTTTATGTAAATGCGTCCCATATGGCTTAGAAACCGAGGAGTACCACTGGACACAATCGAGGGAACTAGGCAGAAAACTAGAAATTTCGATTTTGAATAAAGTTGTTAAAGATCTGCACTTAGAAGTGGGTTAGTTACCAGCGGTACGTTAACAGCCCATCGCGGTTCGAAAAAATTGTACCTCCTATAAGATGTATTTGATGTAATAATGTCGAGGTGACAGTCAAATGTCGATTACAAATCATCCACGGCAACAAGTGTTGTCTTTGATTAGAACAGTCCTATCAGGTTAAATTATTGGTAAGTAGTGGCATAATTCGTTTATTTGCGGTGGCCGCTCGGAATAGATATTTTCCGAGCCAAGCTGCCACTGCAGTCATAAACTACTTTCGCGTTTTCTACAGTCAAGCTGACTTCTGGTGCGTGTTCTGTAAAACATGACATGTAGAACCAAAGTCACTTGTCGAAACTACCAACCCCAAACCAGTTGTTTTTTAGGTGCTTTCAAATGGGACCAGTTTGTTTGATTTTAGAGGTTACAAAAATTGGTCTAGTCTGGTTATTTAGTGCCTACATATCTTGATCACCTGTGCCAACCAGTTTCATCGTTGTAAACCATATTGGTCTGAATTAGAAATTTTAAAAGTTCTTCGTCTTTCCCACTTTCAAGCAGCTTGCTCCTGGGGGACATGAAGGCTGGTCAGATATTATATTGGATGCGGTGAAATAGCGTTCTGTTCATATTTTCCCTACCTTCGTAGTACTCAACAATGAAATGATCAACAATGGATTGGACTTGTGAATATTGAAGTCTAGCCTCGCAATTGGAAGAGCCGTGATGCAACAGAAATGTGAAACCGGTCAATCAACTCAAAGAAAGTTACTAAAATTAGATGCTTGGTTGCCTTTGACATACTTCAGTAGTAATGTGGTTCCAGCAATTACCATGTGCGAGTGGCCAGAAAACTCACGCGGTGTGGTGGTATCCTACCGTCTAGAGTTTTGTGCGGCAGCAAGCCATGGTTCCACATCCGGATCTACTGATCTAATGGGATACCAAATACCCAGAAAGTAGAAGTGTACAGAAATGCTGGCAACTTATTTCACAACCAGCAGCGTTGGTCATCTGTGGTTAGGAAACAACTGCTAAATGCGAATTTGGGAAACAACTAAGGAAAACTGAGAAGAGAACATAAAGAGAGAATTCAGATGAGCATAAAAACCGATAGCGTTGGAGAGTCTAGCGCCAGAAAGAAGAAGAAGGCCATTCGGCTAGTTGCAATGTATTTTGCAACTCAGCAAGCCTTGCTACTCGGACAAAAAATGATCTTTTTCGCGGTGGTTCTTGAAAAGCATGCAGGCAAACCCATAAAGTTGCACAAAAAGATGGACTGGCTTACCAGAGCTCCCAAGCTGCATCAGCCACCAATTATCAACAGGTCTTTTGAGGTGGGTTCGCCTCAGTTTTCAATGGATAAATTGTGTCGTTACTGCACATGTGTTGTTCGTTTATCTGTCCTAACCGAACTGCTTGGTTATGGACAGTCCTGGACGATATGATGTGGTGACGGGTGAGGGGAGTGCAGTGTCGCACTAAAACATAAAGAAATCGACGAATGACTGCAGTGGCTGTGCTCATTGTAGTACTACCATAGTTAGGCTGGTAGATAGCTGCCAGATGGCTTCCGGGAGCTTTGCGCATCAATTTTAATTCTTTGAACCTACCCGGTATGGATATGTTCATCCCAAATAGCCCGTTGTCCCCAGAGTAATAAGAGTGCCATAATGGTGCACAACTGGGCGTCGACATGTCACGCCGTATGAACCCGACAACACAGAGTGCACTATTTTCGTGATCCATTTTTGTTGACCATTTTACGAGAAAATGGTAAAATCCACAATTTCGCTCCAGGTAACTGGTAAACTGTTTGCATCACAATTATCGCGTGTGAGCCTGCTATTTACCACAGTAGGGAAATTCTCATGCAGACAAATTAATTGTTGGCTTACGTTGCGGGGCTTATCGCATGCTCATGTCCGTTCTCCGAATGTTGTACTCTGCTTGGAATTTTTAATCCTTTTCGGACGTCATTGAATTTCCAAAGTGATCAAACCCAACGTGGTTGTGTGTAAAGGCATCGATCTTTTGTTTTAAAATTCTGCAAATGTGTTGCCTGTCACTTTGGGATGTGGTGGTTATTTGTAGGTACAACTGTCATAGAACCAGAAGCAATATACATTTTAGGATTGGAATGCATTATTGCTAAGAGTACCTTGTGCTCGACAGAATAGCAGCAAAATAGTATGCCATAAAAATTTCCTACTGCAGTAGCCATACTCTACTACGTTTTACTCCAGTGCGCGCTGAACCACGTGACCCAACACCACACTGTACTCAGTCATTCCATATTCTCCTATCCAATATTATAACAAACTACCATCAAAACTTTTGTCCAGTAATGATTTGACTGACCTGTTTTTAATCGAACGGAAATGGCCTAAATGAAGACTGCTTTCTCCCTCTCTACCATGGATTATGGGCATTATAGATTGAGAGGTCCAACGGGACTCCTAAGTTATTAGGAGTATTGCTTGTTTAATACACTTACTCGTATACGGTGATTCGTTGTTCAATAGGCATCTCTTCTGCCATGCTGCTCAGGCTTTTTTTCCGTCCAAAAAGAGCTCTTTGAAAAATCAAGCGTGACTTCGACCGCTTCCGACGGTGGGTGTACTCTTGAGAAAAAATGCCGTATACACACCATCCTATTAAGAAGAACCGGTAAAACACGGCTTTTAAAAAAGTCAATTTTTATGGAATGAAAACTGAAATAAACAACGCAGAATGTAGCGAATATACACATTGTATATACATTACAGATATAAACGCAGAATGTATTTTTTCATGGAGAAAAAATCATGAAATGTTAGAGTTTATGAAGAAATGGGGCGAAATCCACATTTTTATCTAGCAGTTGGTACCACGTGGCCACTAACTACACTTTCACGCATGCCCTGAAACTTGCCGGAAAACTAGGCCAGTGGAAACATTCAAGTGTTCTTGCTACTTTTTGCGTGGTTAACCGAAGGGGCTTGAGATCGATTCCACCACACCCACCTGATGAGTTCTCACCTGGAGGAACCCATAGTAAGTCGACCAATCTGACTGAATGCATTCCGATTTGTGGGTAAATCTTCACTTCCGAATGCCTTGTGAGCAATTCACAATAGTCTTGAAATATTGCGAGTAACACTTGACTACTCCCTAGTAGTCATATTTGTTAATAATTCTGTAGGTTCAACGAGGCGAATAAACTGCCTCGACATCGTACTGCTTGATGCGTACATACCGCTCAGAGGGATTCAATGGTAACATTTCGAGGATGAGTTTATACGGCACACTGAAATGAATATTTGACAGTTATCAATATTCCTAAGTGCATATTCTATCATGTAATCCATTCTCTGTCCTGCCAAATTTGCGTCATTGTAAGGCTTCGAAGCACATTCCATAAAATGGCTGCTCCTACGGTGTGACCCTCTCTTCGAAGAATATCACAAACGAAAGATTCAGGTGGGATCTAGGTGAATCTTCTGTGGAAGCCAGATTGGTATGCAAATCAGTGATCTTATCTTTAGTGTAATCGAGTTTGTTGGCTTGTTACTAGATGCTGGTACAATATTAGTTTTAGAACGACCCGGAGCGAATTTTTCACCTCAGAAAAGGTCTCCATGACTGAAAAAACACAGACGCGCGCAAAATCAGACTCATGTCAAAGACGGTTTCATAGCGCACATGGCTTGTGCAAGAAAAGAACTCCCACTGCCAAAAGGCTTTCAAAACAAGCACTTCGTTCCCCTACTTTTCGGAAGATCACTTGTTGTGGTGCTTGAAACAGGAAATGTGTGTGTCAAAAACACTGGGCATTGGTTTTCACATAAAAAGAGACGTTCCACATTCAAATGCCAAAATACTCATGACAGTTTTCTATTTCTGGAGGACTATTGATCGCAAGTGCCCGTTGCTTCTTCCACTTGGAAATTTTTCTAACACTTTGTTCTTCTACTGGCAAGGGCTAAGTTATTGCACTTAAGTCCTCGGAGGAAATTTAGTGATTGATAGCGTGGGTTTGTATTACGTTGGAAATGTCAGCAAACCACTTAGCTGATCACTCTACACATCGAAATTTTAAATGTATCTCAAAAGACGACACTCACTGTGTGTTAACTTCTTTCACCCTATCAAACCGGCACCGATAGATCTGTAGTTTATCTACCTTTACTGCTATTCGTGCATCAAATGTGTCGATTGGATGGATGGAAAACTAAGATACCAATAGGCAAGTGAACGGGAATGCCTAGACAGCGCATATTGATGAATATTCCGTGGATTAGCGTCGGTCCCTTACTTTCATCAATAGGCGTACAAAATTTTTTTGAAACTTTAAAGTAGACCATTTGCACCACCGAATTATTAGCACGATTGCTACATATTGGGACAAAAGCAAACCATGAGCAACAGTTTAGTACAACCGAAAAAATGAAAAAAAATGAAGGCGAAATATTGTCGGTTCTTTCAGAAAACCTTCACTGAGGATACAGCTAAAGGTAACACCTATGTGTTACCTAGGAAATCGGAAAGCACAATTCCTATTTTTGAATGCACTTTTATTTTTACTGGTCACAGCCGAAAAAATGAGCCAAAAATGTATGAAAGTACTTTATTGATCAGATAGTAAGCATTTTATCCTACCGTACACTTAAGTGAACTGAATTCAGTGTGGTATTTTGGACCTTAATGCCTCTAAAAGTGCAAAATCTGATCCATGCGTCATTTGAAGTTCTTCTACGATGATAAGCTTCCAACCACCCCGTGGTTATCCTATCCTTGCTCGGAATCATCGATAATGGTCATCCTATCAATCCACGAGGAACTGAAATCTCGTGGCTTCTCAAGTGGAAGCGTGAGCTGTTCCATTCGATCATGATTAACAGCCGTTTACATGTGTGGCGTGTGCGCCTTCCGTAGATCCCTCCTGAATCTTGTGCACAACTTTGTGTAGTGTATGTGAGCCCTGTGTGCCCAAAATCATCCTTTTATACACTGAGGACATTTTTTGCAGAGTACGCGTACGTCAGTGAGGCTTCACGGCCAGGCTAATTCAGAACACGCACTCGCCTCACCCTAATTTCCACAAAACCGAAAGTTCTGTGAATAACATCAGTGAGAACACTATGAAACAATCATAGGGGTTGCGCTACCAATAAAAGAACTCGGTTGGTCAGAAGTTTTGTGAACAACGTGTGGATATTCCTGGTTATAAACTTGATAGGCAATCTGAGCATTTGATTTCAGTATCCTTTATTCTGAATTCTGATTGAACTCTGTACAGGCTTCAAGCGCAAACCCTCCAGTAGAGCGTAAGGGCAGTATTTTGGTCACAGCTTGATTTTCAGCATAGGAAAATCCACAATAAGTTGTTGTGTGTGGAGTCCATAGTGTTTCTTATATAAACAATATACGCACAATCATTTCAGTGCTTCATTCCTTCGTTTGTGACACAACCAGCGCACATCAACTTTCCGTCGAGCCCAAAATCTTCATTTTTATCTATGAATTTAAAACCCAAAAAGCAGACAAAGTGCAACCTAACCAGAGGTGGTTCGTTTGTGGAACATTCACGCAGCATCAGGGTAACACAGCATCCTTGAAATTCAGCTAGACAAACGATTATCACATGAAATCAGGCTTCGCAGGATGCGTTTTTTTATTCTACTATGTCGATCTATGCTATTGATGGTGCACTCGCGAGACAAAACTAATCGGTGGAACAAAAATGTTCGATCCGCACCGAGAAAAACTCCGACCACCCAATTCGGTGCGGTAAAGTTCACTGTAAGTATTACAGTTAAAACCAGTTTCTGTACCAGACAAAACTAATCAGTGGAACAAAAATGTTCGATCCGCATCGAAAAAAACTCCGACCACCTAATTCGGTGCGGTAAAGTTCACTGTAAGTAGTTGTGATTAGAAGAAAAACACCACAATCGAGAGATTCAACTGGAATACAGGTGAGTCTCTGATGGAGAGAGAGAGAGATGCAAATGAGTCTGTACCTGTTTGTATGTAGTTCACCAACGATCCCAAAATGAGTGTGGGCGAATTATAACAGGTGTTCACTAACAGACCGATTGGCAGCTTTAAAGTATTAGGGGTTTTGGTTTGAGTGCAAACTCCCTTATGGTGTGAATGAGTATTAGTCACTACTGGAATATTAGAAGCTGTGGTAGGCCTAGGTTAGCGTGAACATCACTCATTTGGCACTCTGATTTAGTCATACGCCTCATTTCGGAACGCATATGCCATTAGCTGCCCCTCCTAGTGCCTCTGAACTGAGGACTAGTCAGTGTAAACCCTTATAACTTGGTTAGATAAAACTAAAAATATTTCGAGATATTAGTCTAATACTGAGTCCCTAACGAGCTGACCCACTTAGTACGTCATACGAAGGCTACTAAACATTTTTCGCAATCCTCAGAGACAGAACTACCATTGTGTTTTGTAAAACAGAAAATTTGACCCAAACATTATGCTTCCTGACTGTTCTACTGTAAAATTCTGGAAACCTTGCTACTGTCAGACGCATTTTCATGAGGCCGTCGCTATTCGAGTACAGTGAACACTCAATAGATAAAACTAGCTTGATGACCTCGCCAAAAGTGAGTCTGCTCGCTGAATGCATCTAGCATATTATCAGTGATGGTTCGCGAGCTAGTTCAGTGGTTAGATCGTGAATTTTCTGACCGAAATATCCGTTATTCCAACTCCACCACTGCACCTTGACTTCCCCTGGCTAGGCTTGGCCAACCTGGCAGTATTCCGGTCCTCATGCTTCCTTCGGATGTAATGGCAGCTAGGCACCGAATGAGCGTTAGAGTTGAGCGATTATAATATCATTATTGTTATTATTAAGTAAAGGATTTAATGAGTGAGCAAGCTCGAAACTTTATCGTTAGGTTAGCTAATCTAGAACTTCACACTATTTTCGATACGTAGACTAATTTTCTGTGGTTGCATCTGGACACTACTGCTCTTTAGGCTTGGGCAACTTGGCAGTATCTCGACCCGTCGTTCCTATTCCGTTGGCATGGCAGCGAAAGGGCGCTACAACTGTAGGACACCATTCGTGACACATTCCTTGTGCACACATTTCAGAATGCATAAAAGCTGTTCAAAACACTTGGGTTGTACTGGAACTTCATTACTGGATGCCAAAATGGGTAATATTGTGCCAAATAATCGATCAACTCAGCAGGAACCAACTTCTATCTAGGTAGGTCCTTCAGCGCAAGGGAGGATGAACATACTGTTACTTATATGCTGCGCCCTACGTTATACGTGAAAGACGTCTGTGTCTGACCGCATAAATCGGATTCATATCTCTATGACATTGGTTTTTCTCATCTGCTTTCGATGTCACGCTGAAAATCGAGGAGAGGGAAGAATTCCAGTTCAGGGATGTACTAATTAGATCCGACCGACAAATGCGTTTTTCTGTCCCCATTTAATTGCAGATTAACGCTTCGCCTGACAGTCGAGCGAAATTTTTAGCACATTGTCTGCTATGAGTAAAACTAGTTTCTGTGAAGTTTTCCTGAAAGCCTATTGAGGAAACAGAAGGCCGAAGTCGAGCGAATTCACCGTGACTAGAACTCAACTTTCGTTGATTGCTTTGCTACGTTATCTGAAAATCAGGTCATTCATCTAATGGTCGAACAAAGTGCAGTCGAAAATGCTCCCTGCGTCGAGTGGATGCATTAAGTAAATTTCCAAACATTTAGATTTCGTGAACCGAACGCCAACCTAGAACAAGGCTCTTTTTGTACGATCAAATGAGGTTTCACTCTATACCGATGTCCCTGGCTTCTTGCACCTAATTAAATTGGCTAGAATTCATTCTTAATTCAGGTCCGTCTACATGCAGAGATCATAGCGAACCAGCCAACTGTTCGAAAACATACAGAGAAAACGTAAAGCAAAAATCCCCTTATCCTTGAAAGTCTCGTGCTAAGAACTGATTTTTTGAAATGATCATCAGTGTAATCATGGAAATCACCATTCAGATGATATTCCTGATGTAAATTTCAAGGGTTTGTGGGAAGTACACTAACAACTGAGCTGTTCGCGCGCTCTTCTTGATCTGAAAGTTTCTGTTCTTAAAGACAGTTAGTAGTTCAAAAGAGGATGTACGCTAACTCCAACGGATGTTTGATAATTTAACCTAATCTTTGGATTAGTGAAGCCGAATTTGCGACGTAGAGTTTAAGACATGGTTACACTGCTTCCGTTTATCCGACCAAACTATTGCCTTGCCATGTACCTGCGAAATCCTGAAATGGATCACTGGGTATCATTAGTTTGTAAACCATGCGCTTCGTTTGTGTCGATTCCATCCCATTTTCTAATCCTGCAGCGTTGCAAACTGTGATCTATGACTGAGACTACACATGCGGCGTTGACCAGTACACTTGGGCACCATGACGCCTGATTAATGCAAAGAATACATGCACACTTTTTACCGGATGGAAACGATATGGGAGACAAAAATGGTGTTTGATGATTGAATTAGTCGATAGGAATTCATTTTCTGCAAAATTGGTATGACGCAACGCAGCTCTCTCAGCTTTGATGGAAATGGCGTAAAAGTGAGGTTTTTATCGAATTCTACCAACAAGCCTTTTTTCTAGACACAAGAATAAATCGCTATTTTTAGTTCTGAACCGGATGATGACTTAGGTATTCTACTGCAGGAGAATGGTGTTCTGAAGTCAATTTTTTGTATGTTGTGCAGCGAGTCATAATCCAGAAAAAACATTTTCTCGCTTATCGTTCATTCAGTTTGCAGACATTCGAAAGAGATGACCAGACCACGGAAAATATCGAAAGGAACTTCCTGCATCAGTTGACGCACGCATTAGGGCATCGACTGTGTACACTCAGCTGCTTTACCTGTGCAATCAAGTCCACCACGATCGGTTTAAGTCCGCGTTATAACTCTGACGGAATCCGGGAAAACTCGTTGTTTTCGAAACGAAGAATGCACAAGGCGTTCCACGTTACAGTGACCAAATTTTCATTTATCATCTTGGCCTAGGAATCTTCGTCCAGGTGTTAGGTACCGCTATTGAGAACGGGAATCCAAAATTTCCCAGAAGAAGTGGGACAACTCTAATTACACAGACTGACTGAAAAGAATGTGAACCTAAGTAACGTGTAATTACGGACATGTAGACAGAATAACGTGTCATTTAGGCCAAAGTTATTTCTCCTTGGAATAACTGCATAAACGCAACATCTTACGTGGACGTATTGCGCTGAATAACAACCCAGGGAAGTTTCAATTTACGGCAGCAATAGGAAAAGTCCTACATCGTACAAACACTGTACTGCTGTCATTTAGCTGTAAATAACCAGTCGAGTTGACTCCGCAACTCTAAAACTCGTCTCACGTCCATTCTACTCCTTTTGGTACAAGATGGCGCCGAATTACGATGAATTCAGCAAATGTACGGGCTCAAGTTTATGCTTGGCGCTTTGTTTCATGCAGTGGTTACTCAAATCAAAGAGCTGTTATTTGTGCATTCCGCTCTGATAATTCTTAGGGGATACTAAAATTAGCATAACTGTGTAAGGACGTGGATAAAACTGAAGAATGCGACCACAAGTTTCGATCCACATGTTTCGACCCATTGTGTAGAATGAAATTGGTTAACAATTCATGTGTTGACTTCACGAAAAAAATTTGCTTTTGGAAGAAGAAGAATGGAATTCTGTCAGAATTCCAGGTGGTGGAAGTGGTCTTTTGGCAGTGGATGAGTTTGCGAGCTAATCAGAGTGCCATAACGGGAACAGGACAGGAAAAGTGCATTCCAAAAATTCTTTCTCACCTATCCTGGTCCACATGAAACCATTACAGTGAATAGTTTACATGTACTTCCTCACCCTCCCAGCTTATTGTCGTAAAACGTTGGGCTAACCGGTAAAATTTAGAAAGCAACTATAAAAATGTCGTTAATTTGAGTATTTTATGTCCATAAGATTCCCCCCCCCCAACTACATTAAGGTGAAAGTCACGGACACATCCAACCAGCTCACAAGAAAGTAACACTAAGTATAGTCCTGAGAAATGAAACACAATAACCTAAAGTAACTTTCAGAAAATTTGCCGGAAAGCGCCAAACTAACTAACTTTTGCAACTTCTCAGTTATTTCCTTGTTAATCCCACCGGTTGTTTGTGAAACACACCCAGAATTTATTATCGCCATGATTCATAGATATTCTCAAAAAAGTAAAGACAAAGATTTTTACTTCATGAATACACAGTCAAAGAGGTTTTTTTAGGCATGTGGTGTGTGAACTACCATGTCCTCATCCACCTTCATGACACCTTGGGACCAAAATGCCCATCTTCTCAGACTCCTTCTGGTAAAAGGAGGAAGGCCTTTGCTGCGGGGTAATTTACTAGGAACTGCCAACTGACCGGTTACAGACCATTGGACAGAGAAGCAAAATTGTTATTTGCATCTTATTTACAAAACTCGACGTCCATCTTCTCCTGAAAGCGTCTTCTTGAGCTTTCCTGGAGATTCATTGACTCCAATCATTCCTCGTTCAAATCCAAGCAAATATTACAAAGCGACTCCACAAATCCCGCGACAGATCTTTCCTTTTCAAGAGACGCAAAGCGAAATTCCACGAACAGCACAAACTACTCGCGTGCCTCCCCATCAGTAGCATCACCGTTACGCTGGTAGCAGGTTAAGCCATTTGGACCTTCCGGAATAAGCTTTTCTCTTCAAAAGTGGATGTCACTCTTCTCAACTTCTGCTACAGTACGACGTGATTCCATACCCTTTTCAGTCTTCACTGCATATCGATCGCGTTCAAGCATGAAACATCTTCATCCTCCTGTACTTTACACCAGGATCAGAATTTATAGTTTCTGAACTCGCGTGGCTCTTCTATTCATACCGAAACTGTCGTCGCCGCAACTCATCATCACGTTAGGTGCTGCCTCCAGAAGATCTTGTTCTGACTACTTAGAAGTGTTCTTTCTGATCTCGCTTGAGCTTTTCAAACAGCAACTTGTTGCGTTTGGAATATAAACATTAAAAGGGCGTTTATTTACCGAGGTTGTAGGCGTGCTGCTGCAGTGTATTCTTACATCTTTGTCCGCTAACTCCTGGCCTTAGTGAATCACTGATAGTAGTGAATCGCTCGTCATGCCTTGCCTCATTCAACTCAGCTCACATCAAGCACGCTTCCTGCCGAAGGACAATTGGGACAGATCTTCAGTCATTGTTGTCTCAGAACTATGGCACATGTAGGCTGGTGTCAGCGAACCCGCAGCGACGCGGCTAGAAAGCAAGTGTTCCTTTGTGTAACGGAACTTCCATCAGAGAATATATGCAACACCAGAAGCTGTGTTTGTTAACGAAGTAAGTGCCACTTCCCGTGCCCGGATCAGAGTGGTGCAAGCAGAGGTGGCAAACCTTTCACCTTGCAAATGGGCATGAATTAGATTACGCAAAGTCTGGATACTGTCGATGTGACATGGCTTCCAGGGTGGGGAGTGCGTGATCCTCGCTGCGTCTGGATGTAGACGCTGCAAGTTTTGGCTTCCAATCCATGTCAGTGGAGGTCTTGTTGTCAGTTTCTATACGGGATGTCTGAATGAGCGTCTAGAGGTGTAGGAATCTCTTGGTAAGGTGGTGCCAAGTCCATTCTGCGTCCAATTTTATTCTTTTTCCACAGTTAAGCTTTCAAAAAGACCATGGTTGTATGACACCAAAGGATCAGTGTTGGACACTGATGTATGCTGTCAGTGATGTTGATAGTAATGAGGATCACGTTGTTGATAGTCAAAATGTGAGCAATTCACACTGGCTGGGGTGGTAAAAATTAAAACGGGAAACAACAGAAGGCGAGTGAATTAACAGAACGTAAAATCTCACCAAATTGGACAGAACACAGTCTGTTGATTGAGTGGGCTTGATTGCGGGTGTCAGATTACCAAGACAGGTTTAAAGCTCACAAGAGTCGCTTGTGACGACACGGTGTACGGTCAAGTAGCGGCAATGCGACTGCTTCGATGCCTTCGAATCAACGTCGTTGACCTACGGGGCACTCTGTATATGACTGGAAATTATTCGGTTGGATCGATCACGCGACCGTCTTTATGGATCTGCGTATTCTCTAGATACCTTGTCGCGTCGTACTCTCAAAATATTCTGCTTTAGAAGATCAGAAGAAAGCACCCACAACCGGTTATGGACTGTTATCTTCTCCTTAAGATAAAAATCGAGCAGTGGTTTGTGGTGAACCATAGTTTTCTTATTACTGTTGAAAAAGTTCTTTGTAAAGGTTGGAAGAAGCAGCAACTAACTGTGTATGCCTGCATGTTGCATTTATACGTCAGACCAAAATAGATTCTCTTCTTTGTAGCGGACACTCTTGTCGACCGAGCACGCCCTGAATTCATATTTTCGATCCGAATAACGAACAGCTTTTAGCACGTTAACGTTGTGCCTTAATTCAGCTTCTAATATGCCAGTCGAGTATATCCATCTAGCTCGGTTCGTTAAGATGCCTATCAGAGTTCTTTCATGTCTGAATAGTACGAAATTATTGAGGTCGGTGAAGTGCTCAGGCCATGTGGGGTTCCTGTCAACAAACCTCTATGTCGAATCTATTGGTAACTTGGTTAAAATGACTTTCAAGAAACAGCAAGAATTGTCCGTTTTAGTTTCACAGGAAGACTGAATGCCAACATATGCATGGTTAAAATTTTACAGGANACTGAATGTCAACATATGCATGGTTAAAATTTTACAGGATAGTAGCTACTTTCAAGAGGCCTAATCCCAACACAGTCGATCGCGTTCAAGCTTACTTGTAAAAGTGTTGCTCACCAGGAAATCAAGCGGTTAGACCATAGCAACTTCACTGATTTGCCGATCAATTACTGAGTCAAAGTGCACCTGACATATGGCGTGAAAGTAGTTCTTTGAGGCAGGTAGTGTGGATGGGAGTATGCGGACAGTTTAATTTACCAAGTTAGAAAAATGTTTGAAGACATGGCGTGCATATACGGTCCTAGATTGTCACAATAACGCTGAGCGTATCCATAGCATGTTGCCTGGTATTTTCAGGGGGTTTTTGCACCCAATTTCCGCAGTTCATAGCTATTTGGTGAAAAATATAGGATCAAGCAAATGATGCGGATCGGAAACGTGAAAAAAACACTACAAGTCAGTACCGACTGAGAAATAGTACTATCTCTCCAATAGCATCAAAATTCCTATGATTGTTCAGTTATAATTTAGAAGAATTGGAGTAGCGAAACTCCTTTCAAAGACTTGAGAAAAAACGCCATCACGAGCCGAATACGTGTAAGTAAAAATCTGCCTGCAGAAGCCTTGAAAAACGTATTTTTTCCCAATGCCTTTTCAATGGACCTTTCACGTGCAGTTCTAGAGATTTTCGCTGTTGTACTTCTGTTCGTGAACAGGTCGAGCATGGGTCGTCATGTCATCTTGAAATGTTTAACTAACGCGTTTAAAGGTGGTATTCAGAGTCCTTAGGCAACACTGTACAGTGAGAACAGTGTGTGTGTGTGTGTTTGGTGCCGTATGAGCGAAGTAAGAGGACATACTTATGGGAACTCTCAAGTGTCCGGAGTGAACTAATTATTGGTCGCTAGTAAGTAACTAATTTTAGTAAGAGTGTAATTGGTACNACTGAATGCCAACATATGCATGGTTAAAATTTTACAGGAGAGTAGCTACTTTCAAGAGGCCTAATCCCAGCACAGTCGATCGCGTTCAAGCTTGCTTGTAAAAGTGTCGCTCATCAGGAAAGCAAGCGGTTAGACCATAGCAACTTCATTGATTTGCCGATAAATTACTGAGTCGTTACTGAGTCAAAGTGCACCTGACATATGGCGTGAAAGTAGTTCTTTGAGGCAGGTAGTGTGGATGGGAGTATGCGGACAGTTTAATTTACCAAGTTAGAAAAATGTTTGAAGACATGGCGTGCATATACGGTCCTAGATTGTCACAATAACGCTGAGCGCATCCATAGCATGTTTTCTGATATTTTCAGGGATTTTTACACCCAATTTCCGCAGTTTATAGCTATTTAGTGAAAAATATAGGATCAAGCAAGTGATGCGTAGCGGAAGTGTGAAAAAAACAACACGATACAAGTCAGTACCGAGTGAAAAATAGTACTATCTCTCCAATAGCATCAAAATTCCTATGATTGTTCAGTTATAATTTAGAAGAATTGGAGTAGCGAAACTCCTTTCAAAGACTTGAGAAAAAACGCCATCACGAGCCGAATACGTGTAAGTAAAAATCTGCCTGCAGAAGCCTTGAAAAACGTATTTTTTCCCAATGCCTTTTCAATGGACCTTTCACGTGCAGTTCTAGAGATTTTCGCTGTTGTACTTCTGTTCGTGAACAGGTCGAGCATGGGTCGTCATGTCATCTTGAAATGTTTAACTAACGCGTTTAAAGGTGGTATTCAGAGTCCTTAGGCAACACTGTACAGAAAAGTGTGTGTGTGTGTGTTTGGTGCCGTATGAGCGAAGTAAGAGGACATACTTATGGGAACTCTCAAGTGTCCGGATTGAACTAATTATTGGTTGCTAATAAGTAACTAATTATAGTAAGAGTGTAATTGGTACAGCACGGTGCTCGTGTTATTGAGAGTTGCCTTCTTCATAACTTTTAAGAAATCACGCAGTATTGGCTGAGAATGCACAGATCATCATTTTGGTGTACACCACGCAAAATCCTCACACAAGATCTTGAAGCAAAAGATAATTGCTAAGGTTCCGTTTTTTCAAAATTGCTAGTGACGGAGTTAAATAGTTCTTTGGGAGTCTCATTCTTCCAGTGGGATCAGTCTATGCCAGAAGCCGAGAAGCGCCTTATGGGTGCTTCACCTTTATATAGAATCATCAACGGTTCGCGCCTCAGGAAACTCAGAGAATTTCCAATCCTCCACCTTTCAGGTAGCGGTCGAATACCTGACCATGAGTTCCGGCCACAATGCTGATCAGCTGCGTGTGGCCAAACGGTCACCCATTCAAACACCAGCCGAAGGATTGAGGGTTCCAAACTTTGTGAGTTTCGTGACCTTCTATGTTTCTTGAATTATAGTGTACACAGGGCTAAAACAAAACTCGAAATCGCAGACATTTATTGCTGTAGGTCTGTAAAGCACTAAATATTTGTCAGCCACTGTCATACATCATTCTAGTTTTGCTTTGCCCCAGTTTCCGCGGGTTTTATCCCAACAAACTGGTTATATTTGGCACGACATAAATTAAATACTTACTGGTAACTGTATAATCTCAAGGTAACACCTTCGTTGGTCCTAACTGTTGTTACTGCTTTTCCCTTTCAGGCCCGTGTGAAAAAATGAAATGCGTGCATTCTTTGATTCCCATCTTATTGCTGTTATATTGGTAGGAACAAACTGAGTTCTCTTAAGTTGTGTCACAAAGACTGATCGTTGTTGCTTTCATCGTACATATACGCTACATTCAGTTTCAAAAGCAATTTGCACTAAGTGATCATCTGGCTTGTCTACCTCTCTCAACATAATGGTGGTCATTCTTTTTTCAATGAGTGATGTATGTTCATAGTCAAAGAACTTACCACGAATCAAACACCGCAAGGAAGCGACAACCAGTATGGAATTACAGGACGATTACTTCTAGTGGTCTTCTGCGTCTGAATAGTTTAACTCCCATTCCGGCTTCTTCCTAGAGAGCTATCTTCGTGGTAATACCTCAGATGAGAAATCGGGTTTTCACTCATTCTCAGCCTGCCAAATAAATGCTTTCCCTGCCGGAAAACGGATTCTAAACCCAAGTTTGATATTCCGCAGTTGAGACACTCCACAGCTGTATTCCGCACTTACTACTGGTGTACCGACACATAACAAATGAACAGATAAAAGTTGGTGATGAACTTTCCTGCTCTTAATTAAAGTTGGAATTCATAAATCTGCAGAGGTTGCGTTGCATCGATTGCCAAGATTCTTTCGCCCACGGTTACTAAATATAGGACACAGATGCGATGGATCACGCAGTTTACCACAATCTACTTAAAGATTTGACATTTACCAACCGTATGGGGCCGTCCTAACATAACTGGTAAATAGACATAATCTTATAGACGACTGTATATTTGGCTTGCGTGTATCGGTAGCTGTCAGTAAGCGCGTTATTATGAACTGATGACGTTGCCACCCACAAATGATTAAGCTGTCGGTTCCTTCTAGCTTTAATGTATTTTTAAAAACGCCGGCACCAGTTAACGCACAAGAAGCCTGCTATTTACTGGAGTGAATTGGTAAAAACCTTTGTAGATTAACTACCCTTTTGCGTGATCACATCGCAAATGTGCTCATGCACATTTTGATGCCTTCTCATCTCCGCTTTCTATTGTATCCAGCTTTTTCCGTTTCATTCCAATAAAACTGATGTTTCAACTATTTTGTCAGTAACACTGGTGAGTGACCGCAGAATTTGTCCGGTTAAATAATTTTCAAT
Source organism: Opisthorchis viverrini (assembly GCF_000715545.1). Taxonomy (NCBI): domain Eukaryota; kingdom Metazoa; phylum Platyhelminthes; class Trematoda; order Opisthorchiida; family Opisthorchiidae; genus Opisthorchis; species Opisthorchis viverrini. The sequence goes on along the minus strand of NW_008752271.1, from coordinate 83,014 downwards.
CAAACCACAGCCCCAACTGTAATTTATTAAGCTCGGTTTGCAGGCGTATGCGATCGACATGTCCTGAGAGAACATTGTGAACTTAATGAAAAATTATATTATGGTTGACTGCACTATACTGCCGTATATCATTAAATTCAGTACACATTATTAAAAAAGGAAAAATAGAAGATAAAAAAGCTACACTTAATTACTCCACACTATGCCATTTCAAGCCATCACACTACGCTGCACCAAGCTGGACAATACTATAGAAATTATACATATATATATTTACTACACCGTGTATAGCGCAACTCACAGTGATACACTACGTTGTACCGTTTCTGTCTTTGCTGCTATTACGCTTTTTAATATTACACAACATTGTACATTGTGAAATAAATCCATGTGGTAATTTTCCATATCATAACTTGATGTTTTTTACCGCCCGTTTTGAATGATAGCTGCCCTTAGGACTGTATTCCACTACACATCTTGGACAGCCCTTTTCTGCACAGTGTATATTCCTGATCCAAAAGGATATATAAGGTTGCTGAGAACTCCCCAGCAGCCGACTAACTGTCACACTTTTCTTGAGTTATAACGAATAGGTGCTTCCTACGTGAACCCATAATGCATTCTCGGCTGAAGATGGCTATACCCGGACGATTCGGTTGCCAATAGGTCCATTCTCCATGAAACAGTGTGGTGATCTGCTAGTGAATTGTAAATCCAGCCGGCAAAATGTCGCATTCAGTTTCGCCTAATAATCTCGTTTTTTATTGATCGCATTAACTTTGCTTCACGTGAAAAGGGCATACGTTCATTATACAGTTTTCAATGATTGAAAAGGTTTGTTCAAACCGCCCCCGACAATAAAATAAGCCTTTTACTGTTGAGGACCTGATTTCAGCTTCTTGGCTGTCTAACAGGAGCACTACTGGCGTTCAGTACTGCGGCTATCAAACAAAGGATTATGAAAATACTCCAGGCTTCGCGACTTATCAGAAGTGAAATCCAACCACAAATCGATCAAACAGGTCATCAGGGTTGTTAATGTATGGTTATCCACACAGCAAACTGACGGAAGAGAAAGTCTGCCAGAATGTCTGCTAACGTTTTGTCGGCAGTAAGAGAGATATCTTCAGAATACCACTGTATTTGAGCTGTGCGCCGGTTGGTATGACTGTTGTCGGGAAGATTCTATTAAATATCAAGTAGTGTTAACTGCTAAATTAGACAGTTCAGCTAGTTGATCTATTGGACTGTGCTTTAATTGACTTGCGTCCTCTGAAATTGGCATCGCCGACTGTCAACCTGACTTTTATCTACTCGGTTCTCCGAGTAGATAAAATGCTTGTCCGATCTTTATTTCCACTGGAGTTGGTGACCTCTTGCTCACTGTAATGTTCCAATCGATTCCAGTTCTGTATATTGATTTGCCGAGGTTGTTACGTGGTGACTTGCCTAAGAAAATTTCCTCGCTATGGTAAAAATCCTACAAGTGCGGGAGTTTTCATGTGTTACAAACTGAAAAAATAACCCTTTTTACCCCTCTGCTTGAAAACCAAAGAAATTGGATCTTACCTCATTTTGACGAGTTGGTTTATTTTGATTCTTGCAGGAAGTCTTCTTTTTGGGTGTCTCTAACACAGGATTAGGTGGATTCCCCTCAACTTAGTTGCCTTGCTCGATATCATTTTTCAATCTTCAAGTTAACCTCCTCAAGTTAGTTTTTGGTCGACTGAGATTCAATGTACATGGAACGATCTTGTTTGAAATTAGATCAAGCTTGTAGATAAAACGGAGAAGCATCGGTTTTCATGAGTGTTCATCCCATCTTTATCATTTTTTCCAATGCGTTGGTCTTTCAAACTTCATATGATAATCTTTGATTGTTTTCTGTTTTGGAACATTAAGTGTACTGCCCCTTGTTCTCCCCTGATAAAAAACTGCAGAGGCTGTTACATTTGGCTATTTGAAGTGCGCACGCTCAAACTGTTCCAGTGGATGAGACTCAGACTTCAACGGGTAAGAAAATGTGGCTTCTCGTAGACCAGTGTTGGACGGCCTGAAAACTAAACATGGTGATGTGTACTGCAGGTTCTGCCCTACATTTAACCTCGTATATTTCCCAAAGAGCTAACGTGACATTATTCAAACATGCGTGTTTCTTTCGCTGATGATCCGTAGAATTATAGCTGCTTAATCAACTATTTCTCGGGTGGAGGATCCGTGGAGAGATACGTCTACCTTTGGTGCTCGTTCGATTTTAATAGCGGAACCACCATGAAACGGAAAAAACACTTCAAAGTCTCTTTTGTTGATGCGTTTCAGACATAGATCCAGAGCCCAAATATTTAGAAACAGTTTGAACCAATCTAACATGTTATTGCAACGGGCCTTATGTATCATGTCTCGCTCCTTCGGCACCGCAAGCGATATGGTGTGTAAGGAGTAATCAGGTTCGTGGCAGGGCAACCTACTGATGAACACGAATCAAATCAGTGCAAAGAATGCAAAAATGAAGAAAACGAACAGCTGTTCAAACTTGGATGTGAAGTTTCAAAGTCTATACGCTGCCTGAAGCTCGTGTTAGTAGCATGATTGGCACAGAATTAGCCGAATTATTTGTTGGCCTACTCTGTAAACTCACTCCCGCAATCTGATGAAATTCCAAAGCGGGTTTTCCGACTCATTTTCATTTAAATTTGGTGATCCCGCTACTGATAAATTTTTGGGAATGCCTGAAGCCACATTTTTGCACACAGTACTATATCCCAAATTTACTAAGAGATTCTCACTGAATAGTTTTTGTGCAGAAATGGCCCCTCCCAAAAGCTAGATAGTGCGATATCACTATTATCTATGAGATCCCAAATTAAATGCTATCCCAAATTTACTAAGAGATTCTCACTGCCTCGCAACATTTTTAAATCACCGAATAGTCTTTGTGCAGAAATGGCTCCTCCCAAAAGCTAGATAGTGCGACATCACTATTATCTATGAGATCCCCAAATTAAATGTGCTATGTTTGTTGAAAATTTCAACCATATACTCCTTAGGTGTCTCAACGGAATTGTCTACCATAGCGTTCGTAAAATTTGACGACTTGATGGATAACACTGAAGGACATCCCAACGAAACTATGAGAATACTGCCTCGGTACTTTAATTTGTGTCAGTTGATGCTCATCTATTGGTGCCACTTTGTCCTTACATTAAATCGTTTTGCATGTAAAAGAAAATCCTTCGCAAGTTCTGTGTGTTTACTTCCCATCCACATAAATTTTTAACTCAGAATATGTCCGTGAAATCCTTCGGAAATTTCGCTGAACTTTTCATTTTTCGCCCCTACGGGGTGCTTTCGGATGAGTCAGGTGGGCGTAGAAAAATAATTGGTACGCATGATACAAAGATGACTTCGTCTTACATTTGTCGTGATGAAAACCACCGTTCTTGTTTGTGAAAACTTAGCAGGACCTCATACTGTTTTCATCTAATCCCGGCCTATACTGCTACAACTATAGGTCGAGAAACGTTTGTTTCGAGAGGGCGCACTTCTGAGGTTATCGTAATATTGTTTGTCCTAAAGACTATACGTTTTATGTTCGTTTACCGTTTCTCGTTCCCTTCTAGCTGGTCAGGGTTTCCGGGAACAGAATCATGATTCCGGCCATACAAAAAGGAAAACCGTTGCCGCTGAGGCGTGTCTGACAAAGCAGACTAAATAAGCACATAGTAAGCAATAGTATTTTGAATGACGCCCACTTAGCTCTGTCGTTCTTCGGTCTCTTCAACTTTGATGTATTTCAAGCATTTTATTTTGGGACAGAATGTGTGGTAAGAAACTACAATCCAAGAATTGTAGTGCGCCAAACTTCAAAAAATCAGTAGAAAATAATGTCAGCATTTTATGTGTTGGCGGACATCAGAGAAGGCCTACTATTGCTGCTTGTGTACAGTCCAAGAATTTGACTGGAGACTATTGCTCAATTTCTAACTCAGCACTCGGTTGTAAGAGCTGCAAGCCCGTTGGCCGAAAGTTCTAAGAGTGACAGAATGCCCACAGGTACACCCAAGCTGGCCAAAAAATAGAATGCAGTTTTACGACGGCATCTGTTGTGTATGGTCAACTCCCGCATATTTCGGATACAAACGGGCGGGAGAAAATCCTCAATAAGCTAGTGATAGGACGGGTATGCCACTGTTCGTCCACATTGATCTGGATTCTCCTACTAAGTGGGTTAGGGCAAACCGATAAGTTGAAAACGATGCACCGTTTTCATTTCTGCCATACAACCTGAAATTTGGTGAAGCTGAAAAGATGAAACGTTGCTGGTTTTACAACAAAGCATCACGCCATATTTTCAAGTTTCCTCTGAACACGCTACTGAAGAAACTACTTACGGTAACGTTTTTCAACGTTTTAATGCAAAGAGACTTCCAGAGCTAAAATCCCTAAATCTGTTAACAATGGCAACCTTAAGCATCACGAGGCCTACGTTGGCTAAAGATAAACCATTCGAAATCCCACTTGTGTCCAAAGCATTCAGTCATCCTGTTTGACTTTGCACATATTTTTAACCAAACCGCTTCTATCGAACAGAAGACTGAGAGAACTTACTGTGGCGCGTCTGGATCGCAATATGTCCAAGGAAATCACAAGAATAGATAATTACCGCCCAACTTTAAGTCAATTTGAAACCAAAATTCCATAATTGAGGTGGGTTTGTTTGGTTTTTTTCGAAATTGTCAGCAGTGGGCATCTCATGAATCCCCAGAGAAATACGACGCGGCGATCCCCCGGAATAGTGGTGTGAACACCCAGGTTCGTCCATGAGTAGCTGGGTAAAAAATGAGTGACAGCCACTTACACTTATATCAAAACGGTTTTACACTTGGAGCAGTTTACTCTTATTCCTTCCCGTTCTTTTACCACAGCAGCTTTAAACTACTTATCCATTTTGTCTGATTACACAAAATCGTTTTTTGATAAACTGGGGAGTTTTTTGGCAAGGCTGTTGCGCTTCACTGATACGTCACTGCTGGACTTTTACGATATATGTGTTAACCTTATTCAAAAGCAAAAAAGGTCGATGAAACTGCCACAGGAACCGCTTTGAGGGTAAATTTAGCAGGATGGGAGTAACAGAAGAAATATTCGATTAGTTAGGTATCTAATACACCCAAAACAGAGATGCCCAGTGGGAAATGAATCTAAACAGTTTAACCAAGTCCCACTTGTGATGACCATCTTATACCTTGAACCCACAGTGGACCTTAACGGATTTCAGAACCAGGCCATTCAGCCAGGTAAAGAGACCTGGTAGTGCACGCATGGTGAAAATTATAGGTAAAATTCCATCCTTATCGCACAAAGGCGGCAAAAGCATTTCCATAAGGTCCTTAAGTTGGGACAAGTTCTTTTGCGCTCGGTGCATCATACTGTTAGTCGCTCTGGCGGAGCACAACTTAGCCAGCCCAAGCCTTATTTCCTATATTAGTTTATACCGCATGACCACCCGATATCGAGAATCAAACAGTGAAGGAAACTACCAATTGTTTCAGAGAGGTTTGGTAAGCAACCAGTGGAAATATTGCTGCGCAACGCTTTGCTTATGATATGAAAGTTTCGTCAGGCTAATTAATTAGGTAACCAGGTTGATCGGGTTGTAAGACAGTCAGGGAACCAATCCGTGAGATTTCTTATGACTTGCCGACCTGATCGGTGCTGGGTGTCGGTCTGGAGTTCCTTTCGTTGGTTAGTGGGGATGGCTAACATTTACCAGACCTCTCTGAAACGCTGGCTACCCAGTCGGTCCTAAACATTTTCCAATTGATTGGAAACCATTAGGTTAGTCAGCATCGAGAGCGCGGTGCATTTACCCTTTCATTTTCAAACGTACCTCGTATGTAGGCTGTCCATCGGTCATCAAATTAACAAAGTGTCAATCACGGTAGAAAATCTGTCCATCGTTGATAGGCGGTTCGGATCCTTTCGTACGGCTTGTATGCGACTGGTTTTTTGCCATAACTGCCAGATTTCCTAAATTCAATTTATGGGACCAATCATAAAAATGATTGATAGGACATAAAAGTTCAGATCGATACAACACCGTTCATTTCACCGTAGCTTCGCAAGTGCCTGTGTATATTTTATTGCAGACCTTTTTTAAACGGTCATAAAACGGATATTGTTCAAGCGAAACTCAGTACTACTGATACCAACTATGGCCAACTGTCAACTTCGGCCACGAAAATTTCTCGGACGAATTCATTCACAAGGCGTGGCTGAGAGTTAGGTACCACAACAAGATGAGAAGGTGTAGAAGCACCCCCAAGATAGCTGGCATGCTTTGGCTAATACAGACATTATTATAAAGAGCTCATTAAAGCAAAAACATTGCGCTTCCAAACACTAAAGCGCAGGTCCTTAATACTTAAAGACTAGTGTTTAACTGTTACCACCAAAAATACCATTAGACTGGTTTAATCTGTTTAGTTTGTTCAAAACCAAACATTTGGACTATTTGCTGGGATACCGCGAAGACCAGATATTTAGGGTAAAACTTGGTGGTAAAATGTCTATCAGCAAAAAGAAACAGGAGTTTTTGGAAGAAAATTACTTCTATCTTTTTAATGGCAATTATTATCGTACCCATGCTCACAACAACATTACTTTTCACCTTGAAAGAACAAACCAAATACCTTCATACTGAAGATGGATGATACTACTCATAAGGTTGCTGAAAACTCTTCCAAAGACCGCGACCGGTTTTGCTCTTCTTGGAGCTCACAGATAGACGCATTTTCCGATTTTCTGTCAACCTTATGCACCCAAATTGCACAGAATTAGTGAAGTACACTCATTTTTATTCCAACTTTATTTTGACCGAGACTCACCTGGAACCAAGATAAATCGCTCAACTATGATGTTTTTAGGCAACTAAATGTGCTGCAACACATGTTTCAGTTATTATTATTATTTTTATTTGAGACATCTCAATAGAGCTAGTACACTATTAAACATAACAAACGAGAGATGGGTTCATTGTGGTGAGTCTTTCGTCAAAACCAAATTTGTATGCAGATGAGTGCATACCTCGAGCCTCATGCTAAGTCTTCGCGCGAAGCATGGGAACTATACCTGAAACTGTTCCCACCTGACATATCGTTCTTAGTTTGTTCACTCCGGACAAGGCAAGCTCTCCATTGAAAATTTGCGAAACCTTTTTAAATAGCCTAGGTCCAACTAGGGGTTCAGTATCTCGGGCGGTGAAAATGTGCAACTGGGATGAAAACAATGAACGACCTACTCTAAGTTCTAGATAATATTTTAGTGTGTGTGAATGAGTGGTAACTCGCAATGATAATAAGAATATTAATAATAATAATAACCGTTCATATGTAACATTTGGCTAGTGCCCAGCTGTTAGGTCACCCGAAGGAAGTACGACGACTGAGATGCTGCCGAGTTCTGCAAGCCTGGGCAGCAGCAGTCGAGATGCTTAGGCCGGATCGGAACCAGGAACCCTCCGTTCAGTAATTTTGCATCTTAACCACCAAGCCACCTAGATATCGAAAAGTTATATCCCAGGACAGAAGTGATACCTTAAAGTTTACCGTGTGCCCGAACACTTTTTGTTTTCAGCACTTGTTGTACGTCACATTCGTTTTTACTCAGGCGCAGGAAGCGTATGTTCACACTCTGTGTGAGGTTAATCCTTCCAAGCACCTTCAATTTCATCCCAATATATAGGCGGGATGTAAATATCTGACCTTTTGAAGACGCACTGAAATATCCTTACGGAGGCGTGTTTGTTACAGCTTTTACTTTGTTGTGAATTCAGTTTTAGTCCAGCAGAGAACTTGGGGCTGTCAGATAAAACTGAAACCAGTTTGTGGGAGGAAGGAGTGACAGAAGGTACAGAATCGACGGAGACTTGGAACGCGGCCTTGGTTAATTCCTTACCACAGCGACTTGTAGTGCGTGCATTTGCGTGTTGTGCATTTTCCGAATCTATTCCATTTTTGGCTTGGTTATCAAACGGGGAAATTTTGTAGATGACTGAGATGCACACATTCAAAAACATCCAGAATTTGTTGATGGTGAAGTCAAAGTATGACTATTTTATCTATCGCTGATTGTTACTAGAAGTCATTTTACTGCATTCGAATGAGTTCCACTTTGGAAACTTTACCCAGTGAATCCCACCAAAGCGGAGGTAAAATCTACTCTCCAGTCCCGTTTCGTTCCACACACGACACTGTCTGGCAGCCTACATACGTTATGAATACCCGACTTCAGTGGAACGCACAAAGCACGCGTAAGCTGGAGATCTTCGTATATATGCACCTTCAATTCCAACGACAACCGACGTTTATGCTTCTAAAAGTGTACTTATGAAGTGTACTAGTTGGCTGAATTGAGTTAGATATAACGTAAGGCAGAATCCACGGGACGTTTTTCTACCTAGTTGAATGAACTTCCTTGCAGCGACAAGCAATTTATGGATACCGGTAGAATTTTCTGTTCTAATGATATACACAGTTCTCCCAGATAGGCGACAGACGAAATCTAGTGGGCCTCATCAGTTTAACATTCATTGTCGGCCGGCAGGTCATTTGAGAGAAAGCCTTTTTTCAGTGGATTGGGATTTATCGGATGTGGCCCTGGTTGCTTTGGCCTTTTTGAAAAAGAGCACCAGATGATTGTGGCAAAATTTACTCGAAGTATATATAATAGAATTTTCGGGGTTTCCTTCCGTTACCTCCTGATCAATCGCTTTTCAGGGGTACGTGACGAAATACTGACATGAACATATTTTCCACCCCAAGAAATATCTAAACTCCGCTACAGTCAGGTAATTTCGAATCCCATCGTTCTTCGTCGGGCGTTATCTGTTTTACTCCCCTGTTAGTTTGGGGGTATAAATTTCAGTTTTACTCGTAATACCAGTCACTGAACCATTTTGTACGTGTGGCTGAAATGAAATGGATGACAGTCACTCAAAATAAAAGAAAGGTTTTCAAGGCAGAGGGCAAATTTTCACTCCAGGCTTTCAAATATTGTAAGATCTGATCTGAGTTTCCACTTTTGGTTTGTTTGGAATCCAGATTTGGAATATGAGGAATAAATAAGTGGGTCACTTTTCGGATATTTGTGCTTTTCTGTCAAGCCAAGTTGACACAGGTTCCTTATAGGATTATCGTCCACTTCCCCTTTTCATCCTCATTTCCCTGTATTTCTTCATTTGGTCTCTGAAATCACAGATGTTATGTGTCAACCATCCATTTTCTGTAGACAGATAATCCTTCACTCTCCGGTCTGCTTGTTTCGTTCGTGGCTAACACAGTGACCAGATACACAGGGATTTGCCTCCGGTCTGCTTGTTTCGTTCGTGGCTAACACAGTGACCAGATACACAGCTTTGGATTTGCCTTTTAAGGTTAGTTAAACGCAGTTATCGAGTCGGGCTAAAGGTGGCAGCGTTATTCATGTTGTATTCATGCCTCACACTCAGGCAGTTTTGGACTACCATATCCAATAAACCTCGGACTGTAGGAAGCTCTTTTGTACGGCGTCGAGCTGGCGAAGCCCTCACTGGGTGTGAGAGTCAATCGACTCTACCACTCACCACCCGCTGAAAGTAGGTAGTCCACAAACAATCAGACCAGTGGTTGCATAATAATTAACTTGTCGTGAATTACTAATTTATCGGAAGACGGTTTGCCAAAGTCGTGCAAACTATTCCCAGAGCAAGTTTGTTTGGGAGTCGTGTTGAGTCACTCCAGAGAGCTTTATGAGTTGGCTCTTCGAGAGGTTTGGGGTTAAAATCATGGCTTGAGATCTTTAAAGTGGGTTTCACTAAAACACTACACTTAATATAACGTGTAGAGATAACCCGCAGTTGGACAGAAACCACGAATGTTCCGGATCCGAGTGCTTTCCTTGTAACGAATGGTCATTAGTCATATTTGTTCAGCGTCTAAACCCGGTCACTGGACCGACCTTGTCAAGTTAGGACACGTCTGCTCTACAGTGGCATGATGACCTCGGTTACAATAAAGACTGATGATGAATAGCTAATGTGCGATGAAGTCTAGCGCCATCTGCTCACTGGTTTCCCATAGGAAATTCGGCCCCGTTAAACGTTCATCTACCTACTTCAAACTACTGTCATTGGCATGCAACGCTAGCCACCACCTCTCACACTAGATTTGTTTATGTTCGGTCGCAAACTGACATTTCGAGAGATGAACTGTGCTATGTCACGTCTAAGTGGGAGTAAACCATATAACCATTCGGCCGCCAGCGGCGGAAGGGTTAAATGTTTAACCACTGCACAGAAGCTCGCGGCCTTGATACTCCAACTTTCGTGATGACAATTCTCAATAGACATGAAACAACTGCTTCTCGGTTTTCCACCGTAGATCGGCTCAGTTGTAAATTTCCGACAGTGCCTGATTTGAAAGGTAATGCTGAAGTACGTCAAATGGTATTCAGAAGAAATAACTCACCCACGATAGATGGACTGATCATACCGCATCGGTTGCGGTGGCTTGACCACGTGCCGCGTATGCCAGTCGACCGACTTCCTCGAAGGGTGCTTTTCGCACGACCACGTGAAGGATGGAAACGAGCCAGAAGCGGTCAAACAATGACTTTACAGCGAAGTATAAAAGGCATTACCAGCAAGCTCAGCTGCGCTGGTCATTGCCGTCTTCCTGGATTGGGACTCCGAGACGGGCCATATCAATGGTTAGAGACATTGTTAGACATGACCCAGTCGCACCCTCAGTGGCGTCCGTGCATCCAAGCTATTGCCTTCAATGCATAACTTCTTTCCCAATTCCCTCTTTGACACTCCACCGACAGTGCTGTATTTACGCACCATTTTATCAGCTCCCGCCTCCAATGCACGAGTATCTACTCCACCCCCCCCCAAATCATCGGTGAACGAAACCCTGGCAGCTAAAACCACTGTACGATAAGTACGCGGTTATTACAGCTGACAACGATGATGATGATTCGAAAGGCTCTAGCGAGTTTTCCTCTTGGACCAGGTAACCTGACAACAGATGGTCTGCTCTCTATTGAAGGACGGTCAACGAAATGCGTGTCCCTATATGCAGTCGTAGGTAGCCACACATCGCACTGCATTGTCGCTGATGATACTCACGTAATGATTGATCTCTGGAAGGGGGAATGACTGCAGATGTACTGTGGAACTGTGGCGAGCTCAGGCACCCTGTTTTCAGTTATCTGAAAATTGTCAACAATCACTTGCATAAGACGTCTACTGGATATTTTTTTGTGCTCTTTGTTATGGTTTTTTGCTTCTTTACTTTCTCAATCACCGCCTGAATGACCCCCAAACGCCGTTTTGTGAATGTGGCCGAATGTGTCCAAGCTGTTTCACAAATCTCGCCCCTGTGCACATGTTCACGCTTTGTCAAAGTGAACTGTTATAACTCCCTCATTTCCATAATACCAGTCACTGAACCATTTTGTACGTGTGGCCAGTCTGAAATGGATGACAGTCACTCAAAATAAAAGAAAGGTTTTCAAGGCAGAGGGCAAATTTTCACTCCAGTCTTTCAAATATGCAGGCGTAAGATCTGAGTTTCCACTTTTGGTTTGTTTGGAATCCAGATTTGGAATATGAGGAATAAATAAGTGGGTCACTTTTCGGATATTTGTGCTTTTCTGTCAAGCCAAGTTGACACAGGTTCCTTATAGGATTATCGTCCACTTCCCCTTTTCATCCTCATTTCCCTGTATTTCTTCATTTGGTCTCTGAAATCACAGATGTTATGTGTCAATCAACCATTTTCTGTAGACAGATAATCCTTCACTCTCCGGTCTGCTTGTTTCGTTCGTGGCTAACACAGTGACCAGATACACAGCTTTGGATTTGCCTTTTAAGGTTAGTTAAACGCAGTTATCGAGTCGGGCTAAAGGTGGCAGCGTTATTCATGTTGTATTCATGCCTCACACTCAGGCAGTTTTGGACTGCCATATCCAATAAACCTCGGCCTTTAGGAAGCTCTTTTGTACGGCGTCGAGCTGGCGAAGCCCTCACTGGGTGTGAGAGTCAATCGACTCTACCACTCACCACCCGCTGAAAGTAGGTAGTCCACAAACAATCAGACCAGTGGTTGCATAATAATTAACTTGTCGTGAATTACTAATTTATCGGAAGACGGTTTGCCAAAGTCGTGCAAACTATTCCCAGAGCAAGTTTGTTTGGGAGTCGTGTTGAGTCACTCCAGAGAGCTTTATGAGTTGGCTCTTCGAGAGGTTTGGGGTTAAAATTATGGCTTGAGAGCTTTAAAGTGGGTTTCACTAAAGCACTGCACTCAATATAATATGCAGAGATAACCCTCAGTTGGACAGAAACCACGAATGTTCCGGATCCGAGTGCTTTCCTTGTAACGAATGGTCATTAGTCATATTTGTTCAGCGTCTAAACCCGGTCACTGGACCGACCTTGTCAAGTTAGGACACGTCTGCTCTACAGTGGCATGATGACCTCGGTTACAATAAAGACTGATGATGAATAGCTAATGTGCGATGAAGTCTAGCGCCATCTGCTCACTGGTTTCCCATAGGAAATTCGGCCCCGTTAAACGTTCATCTACCTACTTCAAACTACTGTCGTTAGCATGCAACGCTAGCCACCACCTCTCACACTAGATTTGTTTATGTTCGGTCGCAAACTGACATTTCGAGAGATGAACTGTGCTATGTCACGTCTAAGTGGGAGTAAACCATATAACCATTCGGCCGCCAGCGGCGGAAGGGTTAAATGTTTAACCACTGCACAGAAGCTCGCGGCCTTGATACTCCAACTTTCGTGATGACAATTCTCAATAGACATGAAACAACTGCTTCTCGGTTTTCCACCGTAGATCGGCTCAGTTGTAAATTTCCGACAGTGCCTGATTTGAAAGGTAATGCTGAAGTACGTCAAATGGTATTCAGAAGAAATAACTCACCCACGATAGATGGACTGATCATACCGCATCGGTTGCGGTGGCTTGACCACGTGCCGCGTATGCCAGTCGACCGACTTCCTCGAAGGGTGCTTTTCGCACGACCACGTGAAGGATGGAAACGAGCTAGAGGCGGTCAAACAATGACTTTACAGCGAAGTATAAAAGGCATTACCAGCAAGCTCAGCTGCGCTGGTCATTGCCGTCTTCCTGGATTGGGACTCCGAGACGGGCCATATCAATGGTTAGAGACATTGTTAGACATGACCCAGTCGCACCCTCAGTGGCGTCCGTGCATCCAAGCTATTGCCTTCAATGCATAACTTCTTTCCCAATTCCCTCTTTGACACTCCACCGACAGTGCTGTATTTACGCACCAATTTATCAGATCCCGCCTCCAATGCACAAGTATCTACTCCACCTCCCCAAATCATCGGTGAACGAAATCCCCCCCCAAATCATCGGTGAACGAAACCCTGGCAGCTAAAACCACTGTACGATAAGTACGCGGTTATTACAGCTGACAACGATGATGATGATTCGAAAGGCTCTAGCGAGTTTTCCTCTTGGACCAGGTAACCTGACAACAGATGGTCTGCTCTCTATTGAAGGACGGTCAACGAAATGCGTGTCCCTATATGCAGTCGTAGGTAGCCACACATCGCACTGCATTGTCGCTGATGATACTCACGTAATGATTGATCTCTGGAAGGGGGAATGACTGCAGATGTACTGTGGAACTGTGGCGAGCTCAGGCACCCTGTTTTCAGTTATCTGAAAATTGTCAACAATCACTTGCATAAGACGTCTACTGGATATTTTTTTGTGCTCTTTGTTATGGTTTTTTGCTTCTTTACTTTCTCAATCACCGCCTGAATGACCCCCAAACGCCGTTTTGTGAATGTGGCCGAATGTGTCCAAGCTGTTCCACAAATCTAGCCCCTGTGCACATGTTCACGCTTTGTCAAAGTGAACTGTTATAACTCCCTCATTTCCAGAAACTATACGACCTCTTATACAACTTCACAGTTGCCCTGGTGGGACTCATATGCCTTTAAATAGATATAATCAAGATGTCACATGTAAATGAGTAATTGTTTGTACCAAGGAACCTATATGACTCATGAGAAGACTCATATGACTCATGGACCTCTTGTAGTGATCAGGCACCCCCGGACCCTCCTTGGGATAGATTCTGCCATAATGTTTTCAGTGGGAGTGAGCAAGCTCAGCAGTATGCATAAGAGAGCAGATGTGACAAACAAAACTGCCTTGTTCCGATAGCGCTCATCTAGGCTACTGGCGCTTCCAACATTTGCTTCCATAGTGGAAAAATGATACGCTGATCCAAGATGACAAATCAATCGTTTCTCGTGTTAAGCACCGAATTCCACAAGAGAATGATGAAATTAGTAATTCTTGGGCACTGATAAAATGGAAAACTGGGTTCATAGCGTTTGATTACCAGGTTTTTGATTTGTTAATCAACAGGTGTATGTTCTGAGCCGAACCACATAGTACGGTACTGAAACAGAGGTGGAGAAGAATGGAGAGAAACCTGCTGTAAAGCCGTCGTATTATATTTATTGAATTCATGCGTAAATGAACTCCGTTCGCTTTCCCGGACGCCCTGCATTTAGTTGATTTGAGCTCTCGGTCAAATAATCATACAGATATTGGAGATACACACAGGGTTATCCCAATTTAGATATTTCGAAACATGTTCAGACACATTCGGTCACATTAACAGAACGCCGTTTAGCGGTCATTCAGGGGATGACTGAGGGAGTAAAAAAGCAAAATGCCCTAACAAAGAGCAAAAAATTATCCGGTAGGCGTCCTATGCAATATGGTGATTGACATCTCTCAGATAACTGAAAACACAGTACCTGAGCTCGCCACAGTTCCGCAGTACATCTGCAGTCATTCCCCCCTTCCACAGATCAATCATTACGTGAGTATCATCAGCAACTATGCAGTGCGATGTATAGCTAAATACGACTACATACAGGGACAGGCATTTCCAAAGCACGGCGTCGTTGACTGTGTTTCAATGAAGAGCAGACCATGTGTTGTCAGGTTACCTGGTACAATGTGAAAACCTTCGACAGTCTTTCGAATTGGGCGTTGTTCGAAATGTCAGTTTAAGAAAGAACATGACCATATCTAGTATGAGAGGTGATGGCTCGCATTGCATACCAGTGATAGTAGTTTACCAAGCTTATATGGGCTGAATTTTCAGAGGAAAACCAGCGAGCAGATGGCTTTGGACATCACCTCACATTAGCTATACAGCATCACTTTTTATTGCGATCGAGGTCAGTGAACCACCGTGGGATGGACGTGTCCTAACTTGACAAGACCGGTTTAGTGACCTGGTTTAGATGGTAACTAAGTATGAATGATGGTCGATAGATGCACCCATTTGCATATCAACTGGGTTTTCATGGGAGACTCTATTGAATCTCTCTTTATGAAATTCTTCAACTGAATCATAAGTTGGCTTTGTGCAGCGTACCCAGTCGAAGGATATCAGTATTCTGCCTTGAAAACCCAGTTTATATGCAGGTGAATATAGTTTTCGGTTCAAGTAGAAGTTCTGCCTTGAAAACCCAGTTTATATGCAGATGAATATAGTTTTCGGTTCAAGTAGAACATAAGGTTGGCGAAAACTCGGGGGCTGCGGTTACCTCATTAGCCCCAAAGGAAGGCGAAACCGGTCCTGGACTGTCGAAGAGTTTTCAGCAACCCTGTGAGTAGTGATGAGTGATGCTCATTCATGAGCATGTCTGACGATCGGCGCTTATCAGCTTACTGAGTTTTAGCCCATTGTTTTTCAACTCCGTGTTAGGCATGAAGATCGCAAATTTGCCCAAATTTGCGGGAAGTTGCGAGAGGGTTTGGAATTTGTCACGGTCCCAAGATTTAACTTACTTGCTGTCTACTTTAGTCGCTGCACGCACACACAAATGGCAGTGGGAATAGCTGAAATTTTCAATTCAGGTTGAAGAAATTAGGATTCGAAGCGAATACGGTATCAAACAACAAAGTTAGCTGTGATAAGCTTTTTTCAGTCAGACGCTAATGGTTCCAGTCGAACCATTTCCTTTTACCAACGGATGCAAGCCACCAAAGGAATGATTTGCACAGCCATTATCTTGTCAACTAGAAATTTCCGTGAACTTTTTGCCTGACCAGGTGCCAGTGAATAACTGTCACATGATTAGGAACGGGCATAATAAACGTTCCGAACGCATGCCAACACACAGTTTAAAATTGAAGACCTGTATACACGCATTTAGACTACCGCACTGGACTTCTGTTGTTGTCTAAGTCTCACCCATGAATACCATAAATTAACTTTCAAATTGCAGACTTAAATATCAGCTCACAAGTTGGGATGACGTCATATTAATTTCAGATTAACGTCCCGTTCTGGGTCAAAGGTGCTTCATGGTCCGTTCGGATTGATATCCAAGATATCGAACTATCTTTCCGGAGTATGGTACTGCCTGTAGATCTATAAGTAGTATTGCGTGAAGAGAAGTAACCAACACCAAACAGGCCAATATGCCTGCGCCGAGTAAGATAGCCTGTTCTGGCTGGATGGCACCTTCTGAGAAATTCAAAAGGCCTTTCACTGGTGGTACCTTTAAAGGAAGGTTTCACCTTATATGACGAATTTATCGACGACCTTCTACAAACCGATAACACCAAACAAACTGCACTACTAAACTACAAACATTCCCAACGTTTGCCCCGATGGGTCATTTTAACCCAGTTTGTGTGCTGTCTCGTCGAACTGATTAACTTCATTTTGCCGCTTAAGGGATTTTTCAAAAGAGATCGGGTACATCAAATTCCATGTACGGTATTCTGAAGCGAGCAAAACGCACTGACTGATGCTCCTTTAACCATTTGGGACTGTTGCCGGACACAGGCAGTGGGCTTCAATCGCAAAACACAAATTTCATTCCATTATGTCTAATCTTGCTCTTCACTCCAGGAATATCAATAGTGCCACATGTACTGCTTGGTTTGAGTGCTGTGAGCACAAATTTTACTAACAGGTTGTCAAAACAAAGTGTGATAAATAGATTGATGAGATTTATGACAGTCCCGGGGGGTATACATTAGTCGTGCGAACCTAACACGAACATTTATTTGTACATTGACGCTGTATTTTCCTCCGTCGATCAAAATATCAAGTAACGGGGCTACAAAACCAGGAGCAACTTCATTTGAGCGATTTTCTGCAGAATACAGACGTGACACCCAGGGAACAGACAATAATAGTTCTGCTCGTTTCATGCAACCTCGCGACCATATGATAACTGTGAACTTAAACAGAGTAGATTCATCTAATCTCCATTCTCAACATCTGACCAGTTGTGTTTTATCGTAAATGAGTTCCACCAATTGAGCCCATGCTTCTTTCTAACCTGATGCTTGGTCTGATAACTATCTGGGAATTGATGGTAGTGTGAAAAAATCCGGTAATTTTTAGTGGTGATACCATTGTTAAAGTGAAACGAATGTAAACTGGTGTTAGTGGGAATCTCCGGCAGTGTGCATCCAGTAGGGGGATTCGAACCAGTCAGACATTTCACCATTGGGCCATGAGTGTTTGATCAGCAGTGTGATTGGCTCTCATTTAGATGGGATACAGGATCACTCGCCTTTCAATCACGAAAACCAAATTATGTGATCGCCTATTGACACGCTCCTCCATTCTAATTGACTGCTACCTTGAATTTGATTACCGCATAAGTCGGTATATCACAAACAAATGCCGACTAATCATAAGCTCGTCGGTGAGAGGTGCTTAAAACATGATCAGCTGAAACTAGTGGGGTGCAATGTGGATCATTTTCGATAGAGCTTTCCGGTACATCCCCCGTTCTTCTACTCTT
The DNA here is from genome assembly GCF_000715545.1 of Opisthorchis viverrini. Classification (NCBI taxonomy): domain Eukaryota; kingdom Metazoa; phylum Platyhelminthes; class Trematoda; order Opisthorchiida; family Opisthorchiidae; genus Opisthorchis; species Opisthorchis viverrini. The sequence continues at coordinate 65,118 of NW_008752271.1, read as the reverse complement.
TTGGTGTTATTTTTCCTTCCATTGCATCGTGTGTGTCTGGGATGAGGCAAAATATAAGTCGCACAGAGAGCACAAACGAAGATTACAGGCTTGAGCCATTTACCCATTAAATGAACGTGCAAATTTCAAGTGGCTTGAAGCAGTGTTCAGTATAGGTCATGTCAGAATACCCTTCTGGCAACTGGAGGGGGTAATCGATTTGTTTGCTAACTTTGCGTTTGTTTTTGCTTGGCTCATGTTTATCCAGTTGAGCAGAATCTTTGTTTTTATTTACCAATAATTTCCCACTTCTGGGTTGCTGAGTCTTCTACAGGAAACTCGATTACATTTTAGGTGGCCAATTTTTAAGTAATAACATCCTTGAAACGCAAAGAAGAGGGACTGCTTCACGACGTGTTATTAACCTCCAGTAGGACAAAACCATAATTTCTCTGGGATTTTTTCAGCACGTCGGGGGACCATGCCGTAGGGACACAAAAGTCCTTGAAACCATGGCTAGGTAAATCCAGTTTGATGGAACCGACGAAGGTGGACTCTTCCAATCGTTGTGTAATATACTACTGTAAGAATAAAGTCATTTTGGTGAATTAGCATGTACTGATGCTACAAAAACTTTCTAAGTAAGCAGTACTTGAGACTAAACCCCAATTTATTTTGAACCCAGCTCAGAATTTGAACTAACTGTTTCACCAACTAATGAATTTATGCCGAATGCTTTCTAAACCGAACTCTTTGTGTCAGGATTTTTGAAGCTTGAAATGGGAACAGCAACGTAAGATTTTATTTGAGTAGAATATTCGCGCTCACTGGAATCTGTTAACATTGTCTGGTTTCTGCGGACGGTGTTTCTTCATCTCACGTTGCACAGCAGGGTTATTTTGGCTGAATTGTTCTGCCAAGTGTTCATGCTCTCCTGTGGAGTGGAAAATCTTCAGAAAGTTGACAATGTCTATCTTGTTTCCATGATTAAACTGTAATCTTCAGGCATCACGAACAACAATCACTGAATATTTATAGGAAACTAAATCTCTTGCATATTTCATTAGTGAAGTTCAGTAGGGAAGCTTGTTGATACAAAGACCACCCTTGAGAGACGAAAAAGTGGTCATTGTTCTGGATGAGCTTTACACGATAGAACAAGTTTTCTAGCAAAGCAAGTAATTCCCTTCGTTACTTTTGTACTCATAGATCTGCAGAAATGTGCTGATTACGACGAACTAGAGATGAAAATTTGGTGTTCTTTCTGTGCAGTCATCACATAATTGTACCTAATCTTCTTAGGAACCTATCAATGAATATGGCTCCACACAAATGGCCTTCTGTATAGAGGTGATGTACCAAATGTCGTTGGTGAGTAGCCTTCATTAATACTGACAATACATCCATAGTGAAAACGTATTGTAAACATGCGGACTTGCGTAAATTCAAGCGAAACTGTAAAATATCAACCGGATTATTGAATAAACAAATTAAATAAACAAATGTGAGGACAGAATTCAACGCCATCCCCGGCTAAATCAAACATTCTATCACAGTGTTTCCAAATATTACATTTTTATAGCATTATCGTAATTGCACTTCAAATAACTTCACTGTGTTTTCTTCTGAAGGTGAGAACCTTTTGTTACTGAAAGTTTCTGGATAACTACAGTTCCCAATCAGATACACGATACATGCAGGAGATCATTTATTTGCGTGAACCGGCAAAAAGCCGTTATACAGGGTTAGGCGAAAGGCAGCAACCTATGCAAGCTGGCTTAGTTACTTATCTAAGGAATCTGCTCTGTGCACTGGACCAACGGACCAATTACCTTGGATTCCGAACTGCAGTAGCTAGTGCCAGAAGCAGGGATATCAGATGGGACTGACGGCTGACCACTTTTGAGATACCGACTGCTAAGACAGTCCTAAATATGGAAGAGAGCGTTAATTGATCACGCGTCGGGATAGCCACCGTGGTGATTTTTAGCCAGTTTTGGCCAGTTCAAGTACCCAATCCGCTTATAGATTACCACAGCCCGGTACAACAGCGATTCTGCCTGCAGATCTCGAAATGTAAGAGTTCCAACAAAACGTATCACAAAGACTTTGTAGGCAGACATCCGAGTGCAATTGTTCCCCATGAAAGACATATGGACTGTTTCATTTTCGTGATTGGTTTCAAGGACGGAAGACATCATCTGGGTTCATGTACGCTTGTATAAATTGTCTCCAAACCAGTGTGTCCTGTCTGACGTGACTTATACAGACTGGCATCGTAAGCACTGGATGAGCGGTGGACAGGAGCCACAATTTATGCTTCTGTTCCCCTGAAATTACAACATGCAAGTAAGTGAGTAATTTAGTGTTACAGAAACATGATGACTATGGTTGGTGTATATAAAGTAAGTGGTTTCCAGAAGACTAAAACAATCTGAATCCAGAACAATCCACACCAATGGATATCCAAGGAGTTTTATCAAGAGAAGCTTGATGAAGAAGACATCTCAACGACGGCAACACCAAGAACAGGCCACCAGACAGGTAGTCCTACCTTACATCAAGAATATATCAGAACTCGCAACCAGGTTATTGGCTCAAAAAGGAATCTTCGTGGCCCACAAACCGAATGCCACTCTAAGGAAATTAATCTCTAGTCTGAAGGACAACCGGGACCAAACCAAGAGGAACAATGTGATATACCAAATCGACTGCAAAGACTGCAATATGTGCACGAATAAAGGATCACAACGCGGCTGTCAGGAGGCATGACCCCCTGGCCTTGATATCTATACACGAGGACCAAGAAAGCCACAAGTTCAATTTGGAAAACGCGAAAAATTTTGGCATACGGAGACACGCGATACGGAAGAGAATTCCTGGAAGCATGGTACTCCACGGCAACTTCAATCAGCCGGTGCATCGACCTGGATCCAATTTATGCACCTCTACGTGCAAAAGACCAACATCTCAACCGGAGCATTCAAGAAAGAGCAAATATTGGATTCACAAACGAAGAAACAAGGATTGCCTAGGAGTCAAATTAATAAAGGTCACAAGCCGGAACTCGGAAGGACAAAGACCACTTCAACATCGACCAGACTACGACGGCGAGGGATGCCAATTTCAAAGGCCACGTGGGCATTGGCGAATGAGGACACGGGATAAAAAAGAGCAGCCAATGGAACCGCTCGACCGAATAACTAATCGCGGTCAAAGGTCATCCCCGGCTACCAGCACGTATATTAACACACGTGACACTACTCAAGGCACAGCCACTAACCCACTGCTATGCACAGCTACGCTCCCCAATAACGCACTGATGACGTCACTTCGATTGGTGATGAAATGTTTGCAATCAAACTGCCCAGCTCAGCGAACAAGCCAAACATCAACAATCTGATCGCTTTGTTTTGCCAAACGAAGGGCATCGATTACATGGCTAGACGGTTTTATCAACAAACGGTTCCCTTAAGAAGCCTAATCTAGTTCAGTAGGATGAAATTCTGGCGATCCGGAAAAGCTCATCATAGGGAAGTGTTCTTCATACTAGGAAATTTCGGATGGAAAATAAACGTATCTATCGATCTAAAGCATGTGTACCATAAACCGCTTTCTGGTGGGATGAACAAAACTGAACGCATTCCAATTCGGTAAGATGGAAGTGAACGTGTCGGATACATGGTGAAGCTTCAAAGAGATTAAAAATAATCCTACTTATTTGTCACGACCAGCTCAGTTGAACAGCATAACGAACGAGAATGAATTTACGTTAAAAATTGAGAATATTTAAAAACCACTATCCTTGAGTGTTTCTCTTCGCATAACAATACGCCACAAGATGTGTCACCAACAAAGATGTCTGTCACTTTCAAACCATCCAGAATTAATCTTGGTAAGTTTTCTGAGGACATCTTTTTCTAGTATGGTTTATTGCGAATAAAAAAATGAAGCCTTACCCTGACAACAACCGCAACAATAATTAGATTACGGTTATGACATTTTGAGAATGTTACGGCGCGCAAATGCCCCCTAGGGTTAAAAAAAGACACCAAAGCGGCCATTCACCCTGGTTGACGAGCAGCTTCGCAGGCGACTACAAGCCCGTGCTCCATGAGTCTTCGTGTATTGTATTGGATCTTACCGTGGTTTAACGATTTGTGTGTGTCTGTGGCCCACTGAGCCATACTGGGGGTGTCCGTGCGACACCCAAAGGTTGGTCAGTGGTCAGAGGTCTAAACAAAACAGTCTCCTGGTCCTCCAAGTTGGGATTTGGGACTTGCTGCTTGAAGAAAGGAGATTCACTGGGAACTTCTCACAAAGTTGCTGAAAACTCTTCGACTTTTCGAATGTCGTACCAACTGAAACGTAGCACATTCAGTCGAACACTACCATAAAATAGAGATTCAGTTCAGTCTTCCAAGAAAATCAGATTGATTCGCAAATGAGTGTATTTGTGGTGATTTACTAGGATTTCTTGCCAAACACTATTACCTTGGGGTCAGGCTTTTGACCCAAGGACTTTACTTGAGGGCTCTAATCGTCCTCCTGTTCTCTCTGACATTATCCAAGCCCAAGCACAACCGCAACACATGCTGTCATGGTAAAACTAACAGTACGTAGGAATATAACCACTCCTAACCTCATCTTATTTAGTGGATACATCATCCGGTAAGTTTTCCACTGCGTGGCCTAGTTTTACACGACTCATTATCATTTCTTTTCAGCTCATTTAAACACACAGGTAGATATATAAAAAAACAACTCTTTTTTTAGATTTTCGCTCACTCAGTATAAGTAGAACACAGACAGATCTCAAGCAGCTTCTTGCCTCATCTGATTTGAGACCACAGATTCATTGGATTCTTTCTTCAGCGTCAGTGTATCATGATGGGGCCAAAATTCCAGCCTATTTTAGTCGACAGCTTAGATACCTGCTTGACTGAATCCGGACGCATTCACTTGGCTGCAGAGGGCTAATAAAACCCAAAACAGAATCTGTCCATCGAAGTCACTTGCCTATAGTTCGACTTCCGAATCTCTCTTTTTTCCCTGTTATTTTTTAGTAAATCGTTGGTAACCACAGTGTCTCTGCGACAGACGTTCTCCCGGATAAAACGTTCCGGAGTTCATGCAGATGTGAGACCGCCGATCCCTCTACTTTCATTCTGCTTTGATTTTTTTTATATCAACAGACAGATGGACAGACAGTGGGCAAAGTCACGTCACCCTGTTGACTTTTCAGGAGAACCTGAATACTCGGTGGACAGGGTGGGAAGTAAACCTACAACCGTTACCATTCCCGCGTTACCACTAGGCAAATAGGCTTGCGGTCACGCCCAAGCTAAATATACAAGTGTGACTTTAGAATTGACTTTTACTAACAGCTGCATCCACAGTCCTACAGAAATTTTTATTAGACACAGAGACTGGTGGAAGAGTTTGCCACTTCTAGAGGACATCTGTTATTGAGCTTACAGTAGATTGTTTTATAATCTCCTCAAAGCTGTCCTGGGCCTTTTCAAACAGCTGCTTTCCTGGTGAATTTTCGCGGTATCAGGACTCAACAACATGCGACTCCTTTGGATGTGTCCGTATGTCATTCTAGTTGATCGACGAATGAATCACGGTCATGAGGCTCTGTTATTGATAAAAAAACTTGTTACTTATGCTCAAACTTACAAAGTAACAGAACAGAATGAATGTATATGGCAGGTAGATGGACATTTTTACAGTCATCCGACCCACCTTTGTCAGCATTCAAAAGGAACATGGTGTTTGGAATGACCAGATATCCAGTTGGGTCAGTCTCCTCCGGAACAACGGCTACTGGGTTATTTTAAGGTCGCCAAAGGGATGCATTCAAATGTAACAGAATCAAGAATTGAATATGTTCAGCGATTGTATGGACAACAGAATAATTTGACGAACCAGTACTTGATAAATGGTATTCCGGTGAGGTCTTGTGCAAAATGTTCCATTCAGGTTGACATATGAAAAAAAGCATATGAAACTCAGGGACTCCTGATATTGTTATAGCAATATAAAAAGGGAATATCTTATAAAAGTTTTCTACCTCCGAGTACTGGTTGTATGTGGATAAACACACAATTACTTGTTGCAGATCCATCGGGTGCCAGGATCCATACACTGGAGTGTTGTATATACGATACAAAAACCGTTGTTGTAACAAGCCGACCTTCGTTATGTCAGTTCATGTAAGTTTCACTGAGGATTAAAAGCTATTCATCAATTTCGTGCATGCAGTTCACGCAGTTTCACTAGCAGAATCAGTGTGCGAAATTTGATGCTTTGTTTCTTATGGGTTTCGCGCTCTAAATCAGTCAAGTGTTCTCGGTTCAGAGAGATTCTTCCCATATTTGAGACCGAATGCACACCATTCTGACTTCATCGATCTGCTGGCTCTTTCCATGTGCCAACGATCCCACACACAAATGAGGCAATCATCCTTTATTCATGAATCAGTAACCAATTTGTCAGCGAAACTACTTTTGTACCACAATACCCAAAGCTATCACCCAAGAATGGCGACAAGACTCCTAATTTGTTTAATCTATTGGTGAATGAATTCGTTTGCTCTGAGTAATACAAACTGTTCGTATAAGATAACTGACGATTGGAACATTTTGACTGTGAGTGTGTCACAACACGCATTAGATGTAAATATCATATTCCATCGCCCACCACGGACAACTCCATAGAATGTGTGAGTCAGATTTTAACGCAGCAACTCGCAGTTATTGATCCTATTGTGTTTATTCCCTATAACACTGTGGGTTGCAGTTCACAGACTAGTATCTTGCGGTCGCTAACGGTCTAGCGGAATACGGATCGTTTTCTCATAAAACGACTTGTTCATCATCAGCAAGCGGGTTCATCAGCTGAGGCTCAGAGAGCGAGTAATCATGGAAAGTGAAAAAAATTGTCTTGGTTATATCAAAGATACCAAAAATTATTTAATTTCAAACGACAGTATTCCCCCGTGGACATCTAAGCATTGATATGACTTCGAAATCGTGCATTTTGAGCCACAGATGCGTAATTCTTTCAATCCAAAGTATTAATTAAAGACAAACGGCAATCCTTTCTTTCCCAAAAGACAGACAGGTGGATGACGAAATTAGTTCAGAGGTAACCAATAGTGAATTTCGTCACAATTACGCTTGTGAACTTTTGCGCCCACTCTTGGCGCACCTCACCCCAAACCATGTTCACGTGCACTGTGCGTTTGTGGTACTGCAGACATACGTAGACGCACAACGGTTTGGACGAAACTGTCTCCGCGGCGGGACTAACCTCCGTTACGATCAGGATGGGGTGGTGGTCATGGGACAGCGGCTAGACACGTAACTTGTGTGTGTTCGCGCGCGCGCGCTGTCCACGCAATCCTTCAGATTCGGTTGAGACACCAGACATCGATAGAAACACGTTTGGANGTCCGACGCATTTCCACAAACCGGTTCAGCATGATCAAATCACCGTCACTGTGTGCTCTTTTATTGACTCTGAACATCATCAGCTCTGTTAACAGTGGTAAGTAGTAGTGTATGTGGATTTTTCTAGATTCAGCATGCCAGTCTTACAGATAGACTGACTTCTGTAACCGCAACTAGTAGTGTCAACGGAACATTTGCAGTGTATACTTTTAGTCACCACCAGCTAGTACTGAATTTGTCTTCATTATACAGTTGTTCAGTTCACTAGGTTAGTTCGATTGAACAGATATTTGGAGATGTCATGTTTTGAGAATGAATTCCTGTCGTTCCGATAACTCTTGGACACTGTATGTATGTGGTCGATCGTGTCTGATTTAGTCGGTAGTAGTACGATAGCATATTGACTGTGCTGGAACGACTGAGAGTTATTTTGGGGCACAATAATATCTAGAAACTACAGTGCAGCTAGAGCATCTCATCTGGTTTTCCCTGCTTCTTCGTGTGATTTACAAGACGTGAGTGCAAAATCCTTCTCACCGACTGCACGATCCACGTGATCAAAATATGGTTTTAGGCCAACCGATTTCTCGAAAAAAAGGATTTTGCGAGAAAAACGTAGCCGAATTCTTCGACCCCATGGAGGTTCGACCATAAAAAATGTGAGCTTATGGGAAGGTCGCCGTGCCATGATAACTAGCCTCAATTATGCTTTTTTCCTTTCGGGTAAACATACGTGTGAAATACACTCATGTGATACACTCATTTTGACAGGAGACTCACCTGCATCCCATCCTATTCTCTGTTTTGTGGTGTTTTTAAGCAACGAAATATCCTGTACCAGGACACCTAGTGTTTCAGTTAGTACGATATTCGAAACACCGCGATACACCGTATAAACATGATGCACTGTACATAGGGTACCTCAGATCTCTTCGACAGTCAACAAACGGTTTTGCCCATCATTAACGAGGAATTCGGTTGGGATCCAGGTGAGTCATCTGCGGAACCAAATGTGTCGCTAATTTCGTGCGATTTGGGTTAAAGTAGAAGATAAGGTTGACGGAAACTCAGGAACCGCGCCTACCTGATGAACTTCAAGGAGAGCAAAACCGAAGGCGCGCTGTTGAAGAGCTTCCAGCAATATTATGAGTAGTGTATTACTTATATACATGTGATGCATTCATCTAAAATTGGTGTGATGCTGAATCGAACCCGTATGGTAAATGCACAAATATTCCAAAATAATAGAAGGATCATGAGAGATGAGCGGATAACTGCCAGCTGGTTTCACCATGTCGTGATAGTTTGACAATCAGAAAGTACCAGTTACTAAGGCATTTTGGATTTCTGAGTTAGTTGAAGCCGATATTATACTTTTTAGTATCCATGACCTATTTCAATAGGTTGGACCAGAGTACACGCTTCTCAGATGCGTTCCTGCCATCCTGTGATCACATATGTTAGCCTGAAACCATACAGCTCGACTGTACAAGTGTAAGTATGTGGGAAAGACTAGTTACGTCCCGCCAGCAGGTAAGAGGTGATTAGTGAGGTAGACTAGTGAGAAGTTGGTTCGTATGTCGTGCCAAAATCACAAATGGTTCACTGAACTGGCGAGAACATCAAACGGTCCAGTGGGCCTACTACCTTGACCACAGCATAACAGTGATCCGGGTACTCACAGACGACTCAGGCTAAATGGTATTCATTATCAACGCGTGTCCTTTTATGGGCGAGGTTTCGCCTCACTCATGATGTTTACAAGTGGTCAGTGCGAATACCCCTTACATCAGCCACACAGGACACACGTTGATGCTTGGCTTCCAGACTCTTATGTACGTTCCTCAAGATGACATTAATGAATAGAAGGTATTCGAACGGAATTTAATTTTGCCTTGCGGCATCCTCAGTTAACTGTGGAGATTTTCCTCCCGGTGAAAAATGGAGATAGGGGAACTTTGCAGTATCAGCTTGATTTCGATTGTCTACGTAAGCATTTTCTGGACTACTTGTTTGAACAGTTAATACTGTTTCATATTGAGCGCAATTTTCATCTAAGAGCATATGTTTCACTCTTCTTGTAAAAGAGATGGCAGACTAAATAGGATGTTGGGCAAAATTACTTAAGAACTAAGTTTTTTTTAAAATTCCGTTGTGGGAGGCTTCTGAACCCACCTGAATTGTCTTCAACGTTTGATCAGTACACGTCATAATCGGTATCACTCTACTGTATTGAGACGGGGTTATATAAAAAACTCCAACAGACTAGTAAAGTCACTTTCCTTTTCAAATATTCCGATGAAACAGTGTACGCCAGTTCCATAAATTTTTAAGTTGCGCAATTTAGCCTCAACTATTAGTTGCCTAATGGTGAGGATTGGATTGCCCCTACAACTCTAAGGAAACTACCTGAAGGGATGCCACCTGATCAACAGAAAAACAAGTGGTCAAACCCATTATGCACATAATTTAGATGACGATGTATACAACATGGACTGGATTCTTGTGACTCACTGTAATTTAGTGGGTTTTCAGGATTGAGTGACAGAATATACTAAGAATAATCGTTTCTCTAAAACCACATACCCGTGAGACGCAAATAAATTCACCGATATGCTGAAAAGAAACATAATACTCATGTAATCCACATGAAACATTTGGTGACTCGTAAAACCGACATCAATCGGATACATCGAACTCTTTTTTGTTGGATTCAAAAATGACGAATTAAGTCAGGGTCACACGGGACCGAGTATATGTACACTATTTTCAGTGACAAACAAGATCGAAACAACAGATTCATTACTGGGAACCGCGCCTTCCTGATAAGTCCCCTACCTGTCAGCCCCGTAGTTGGCTGTCGAAGAGTTTTCAGCAACCTTGTGAGTAGTCGTCTTTGTGAAAACTGATTTAATTTGTTCTACATACCCTAGAACACGTAGTGAAACCTGGGCATCTTATTATTCCGAATGATCTCATAGAATGGAGCTGAAACAATAATTTGGTTGCCTGCTAAATTGACTGGAATTTTAAGGAATGGCACCAAGGCACCAGTGCCTATATTAATCTACTTTTGTTGTAGACTGCCTATGGATTTTGATCATGTTTGAGGACAGCACCTCACGGATGCTGATGTAACATGCTAGTAAAGTTTGAGTAAAATGAGAGCCATCGTCCGTTGATCTCTCAAGTGATTGCGTGTCACTCAACACACAAAACTCAGTACTGACGCGAGTAAAACACTCGCTCATCCAAGTTGCTTTGGGTTCGCCTCTCGTTCCGTGTGTGTAATTGCTGAGCCTCCGCGAATTGCATTCACTTGTCGGTAAGACAAAAGATACTTCAAATGCACGGTTCCAAAGATACCAGGACGTCCTCAGTTCCCCTGGTAGTAGGGAGGCTCGATTCTTGGGTGAGCGGTCCACTGGAACCAGAGCTAACTGGGCCAAAAGCCTGCGCCAACCCTACTCATATACCTTAGTACAGTTAATTGAAACAAGCCTTTGTGACTCTACTTAACTGCTTGAAGGTCCATTAGGTTCGTTTAGTTGGTTTTCTTTTTTTTCGGGAAGTGAGCACATCCTGGGAACGCCAGGAAGTTCCCCTCATCTGTAGTTCGTACTCCAGGCAAAGGATTGAAACTATAGCGGTTTTTTCGCCAGTCCGTCGAAGTCACTTACTTTCAAACCTATGCCCAGTAACCTTAAGACACCTCATGTCAACTTCGCAGAACAAGACATTGATTATTCTGAACTATTTCCCTATGTTTACGTTCTGTTCTATCTCCTATCGAAAACACGAATAAGAAATGTTTTGAGGAGCAGTCAGCGCAGCATATTCCTCACTCCATTACAGGTATCCACCAGTGTCCTGATTTTTGTGTGAGCCCTCATCCCCTTTAACAAGTATTTATAACGATTGATTGAACTAGTGGTGACACGTATGCTATGGACATCTTCTGTCCTTCTATGCTCACATACATGTTCTTCCGCTAGTATTGCTCACCTTCTTATATTTGTGACAGTGTTCCTTTATGGTAACAATGTAGCATGTAGTGTTGCGTTGAATTCAGCCTCTCTTGATACCTGATGGAGCCAACCACCCGGTTTGGTTCCAGCGTACTGGTTTCTCCTTGAGCAATGAACAGGATCCAGCTGGCACCTCTGCAGCAGTTCCAACCAGTTTATGTCAGAGGCACGCGTAATAATTATGACAAACGTTGCAAGTTGAACCAGCAGCCAACAGTCGAAATCCCCTCTGTTGAAGTATTGGTACTTGTGTGGCCACCCTGTCCAGGCTCTTCTAACGAAAACATGCCAACAAGGCCAATAAATAAGCCTCATCCAGTATGACGTAGGTAGGCTTTATGGAACCAAGAATTCCAATGTCCACAAATCCCAAAAAAGACAAAGTCACCGTCGCATATGACGGAAAAATAATTCCAATCCAACCATAGAAAAAGCCCCATCATCCACTAGCAGTATTCTCTCAATCGACTGTCTGTGTGGGCTGTGTGGCCAGTGGCCTATCGGGTCGAACAGTTACCTACTGGAAATGACCAAAACCATCTGTTAAACAGCTTCATCTTCGGGTTTTGATGTCTATGATGCTTGGTTCAACCAAACCTCGGATTGTGCAGTGCCACTCCTGTAGACCAATCCCGGGAATTAATCATTATATGCTGATCTTCCAGTCTTTTCTGGACAGTTATGATCTGGCATCATGGCAGGTCATTCTTATTCAGACCTCTACACATGCAGGATGATTCCACACACCTTGAGTCGTGTTCCCCGACAGCTTTATTGACAAGTTCCATCCGTGTTATTGACAAGTTCAATCCGTGTCGGTCAACAAAATGCAGATTTGCTGATCCTTTTACAGCTAAAAGAGAAGCGTCCACCATGCTCGACTTATTATGGAAGGAATTATGCAAGTGGGGATGCGAATAACCACCGCAAGACACGCCATGCTAAATGCAGGGACCTTATACTCTAGAACAAGTAAATACCTAGTGACGTCGCACGGTACCCTCTTTTTGTTGAAGCCTGTTCAAGGCGTCTGTGGGACTGGAAGTCCCTTGTCAACTTTGCTCGATGGGTAGTACGTCACCAGCTCTAGATAAACTCACATAATTTTGTGGTTTGGTGTCAAGGCTGTACCAGTCATTCAGCCCTTTTTGTGACAATCCAGTGGCTACATACCACATATATGTCGTGCGAGAATTATATCAGTTCCTAGAGTTTTAGATCTAATCTCAGCAGGCCAACAGGTACTAATCTCCGTGTTACTCATATGCGTCCGATGTTTTCATAAAGTGCTATCGATCAATAAACAAGTATATTGCAGCTGCTGTAATTCAGTTTTCATTTCATTTTTGTGAGAGTTGCTTAGAAACTACCACCCTGTAACGTATTTTGCCTTGTGACCTCAGTTTGTCTTGTGTCGGTACCTCAAAAGCTTGTGCTTGGTAGTCACAAGATATGACGATCGTCTCTACAGGAGCTTCCAAGGCATCGATGTTTCTAGTTCGCTCCATCAGATACTCAAAGAAGGGTGCTATAGCAGTTATTTCCATATTTGGAGGTTAACTGCAGCAGACGAATGATTCAGAAAGACTCAATCCCTTGAGCGCTTCTCAACACGGCGATGAGCGAGGTTGTCAGCCCATCAACACCACACCTAGAATACCAATTCCATCTTAACGAGGGACTGATTAGTGGGTTATACAGTTAGAGAGTCGTTCGGTCGCCGCAAGCATAAGACCGAAAAAATAGGAAAATAGAGTATTAGCCACACTCATTTGTTTTTTCCAAGAAGNTTTTTTTTCCAAGATGGTAACCACTTCTGTTGATGAAATCGGTGCCGGGATGTAGTTGGGCATTCCCTCCGCTTCACGGACAGATTAATCTGTCACCATCAATAAGGACGTCTAAGATTTCTCGATCAGGTCGTGCATGCCCCATTGAAGCCAAATCAACCTACTGAGGTCACAAAGGAAAGGCGCACAAGTGAATACGATGTCTTCTCCAGTGTCCAGTTAATGCCAGCGAAACTGATGGAATGATTGTATTAGTGGTCTTTTGGCGGACGTCTTGGCCCAATAAAAACACTACGATCTTAGTAGCTGAGCACAATAAGCGATATACGGGCATGAGTGCGTATGAAAAAAGCCGTTTCCCCACCGTCCCAAATATTAGGCAATTTGGTTAGTAATAATCCGCCTTTCCTCATGGATGCTACGAGACCGTACATGTTTTTTGGGTCATAGTCAAGCAGATGAACAGCATGGAAGGTTTGGTTACCGCGTGCGCTGATAGACTGAAAAGCAGCTAGAACTGATCGCTTTACCTCTTTCGGTATCCTCGATTACTCACTGTGGCGTTCATCTTCGATGCAACTTATCAAGAGGTAAGCGAACGAACTCAGTCTTGGCCAGAGAAGCCAGATAATTTTCCACCATCAGAGCTGCAGGCAACCGGAAGGTTCTGTGTACATCTTGCATTCCTTTCCAGTCGGAAGCAACCTTTTCTCTACTTATCAGAAGCGAGATGCACATGAACTCACAAAGGATTTCCGATGCTCGCAATAAACTGACTATTAATAGTTCAGAGCAATAAACTTGAAATCTTAAGGCAGTTTTTGTTAAGAGCGTCGAAAAGCGATGGCAGACGTGAGGACAGCCTGGGTTGAATACAGTATGATTGCTTAGAGTGAAATTTTCTCGTTTACTTCTCGGTTTACTAACCAGTCGTTGTTTCACAACGAACTACCTCTTCGACCTCCTCTTCGACCCGATAAGATTGTTGATGGAGTGAGGCCGTCGAAAGTCACTGCGAGCCTGCTCATCGTTAAAAGCTTTCTACGTAAGTACGGTACTTTTATTCCAAGTATCTGGCCTTGAGTATTTGAGTATTTTCTACCCTTTCATCTCAATGTTTGATCAGAATTTAGCCCAATATTCTCTCGTTCTTCGGCGGTAACTTACCGCTATTGATTAAACTAGTAATTTCGCCCTCCTTGTGAGTTATTCTCCACTTTTTATGCTAAGGGGTGTAGTCCGTTTTCAACGCTGGGACAGGAAAATTCCAAATGAAACCGGCGAACTGATGAACACATTTGTATGGAAAACCTGCTGGGATTTTTTCACATTGTCAGTCGATATAGGTCAGCCTTCTCGGTACTCTCCCTTCTTTCAACCCTGTGGTGTTAAGACAGATAGGAATGAATCGATATTCCAGAATGCTACATTCGAATAATCCGACGCCGCGCTCTGTGGCTGTCCAGTAATCAATAATCACCTGCTGATGGATCAATCATTGAACTACTGTTTTTTATGAATAAAGGGTTTTTCTGATGCGTGTATTCCATGAGCGAGCACATCTGACATATTACAAGGCTAGATCGTTAGTGCCTTAAGTGTATTTCAGGTAAAAGTGCTACGAGGATTAAAACGTCACCTTCGATCAGATTTGTTAGTTACGACAAACCAGGCAGTCCTGTCACGTTCAAAACCTGAAAAAGAGAAAAGCAGCTGAGAGTGCAAGCTAAGGGCGGAGAAAAGGCCAGCTAAACTAAACTGCAAATTAAAGGAAACGAAACCACTCACAAGGTTGCTGAAAACTCTTCGGCATCATAAACGAGAGATTCAATTCAGTCTCCTGTGAAAGCCAAATTGATTTGCAAATGAGTGTATTTCTCGTAAACTACGACTCATTTTACTTGATAATATCTAGGAGGATTCCGAAGCGAGTAATTTACGACTCATTATGACGCTATGCTGCAAAAATAGTTTAGGAAATTCGATTTAAACTGAACACAGAACGCTTTGTTTGCCTTCATTTGTGAACTAACTGTCGACAAAATTTGGAATCATTGGAGAAATTTCCTATGCACTAGCATTATGAATTTTTTCAGTGTTCGTCCACGTACATAAATTTATCTCCGTCGCAATAGCCGGTACGGATTTTTCTCACAGTTACATTACTTGTTTGACTAACCTTCCACCGGTTCTGTAAACTGGTTGCCCCATAGTTTATTGTCTGTGGGAAATCGTCTCGTCTGATTTTACCATCCAGACAGTGGTTGGTATTTATTGGCTTACAGTGGCTGAAGTGAACCGGATATGATCAGGCCACCTAAGTCGATAATTGGTTGTTTGAGGAAACAAGTCCAATTTGCAACAATGCTTGAAGTTTATTGCAATTCGCAAGTGTAATTTTATTAGTGTCGTAGTTTGGAGATTTTTGGGACTTGTCTAATTAGTTTGAATAACTGTGTTACCTTGGGTTGTCCGTAACCCGGCGCTTCCTATTCATTTCAAAGCTGGTGAAAACAATGAATTACCCAGAAAAAATTGGTTAACAGGTTCTACATAATATAACCTGCTGTCGGAATTCTTTCGCTTTCAGCGGAAACAATTAAATGCTACGTATGCTCTCACTGCCCAGTGCCGTTTGAACCCGAAGGGGCGAGACAACTTGGCAATTGCAACTACTGCAGGGTGAGTTACCGGGGATACCACAATGGGCATTATTAACTGACAGTGTATTGTCCCATTGTTATTTTAGAATTTCCACCATTTTAATGGGGCTGAGAGTAGTAAATACACAACCGTTCAATACATTTGACAAAACTTTTCCCATGGATTTACTATGCCAGAGAAGTTGTGTTTTGCATGCTAACATAAACACCTTTGAAGTGAATCAGCTCTTCAGATGAGGAACGTACTGCCTGTTCAAGAAATACACTCATTTGCAAATAAATTTGATTTTCACGAGAAACTCAACTGAATCTCTCGTTTATGATGTTCTACAACTGGGTTCAAGTAGAACATAAGGTTGATGGAAACTCGGGGACTGCGCCTACCTGATGAGCCCCAAGAAGGGCGAAACCAGTCGTGGGCTGTCGATGAGTTTTCAGCAACCTTGTGAGTAGTTTCCCTCATGAAAACACTACCTTCTTGAAGAAGGATTATGGGTTCTAAACAAAGTAGGCATTTTCTGCGCTAGCATTGACTTATATGCCTCGACTCTTCACTTTTCTTCGTCTGAGTTGTCAGTTGTTGTCACATGGTGCTGTTTGGAAAATCCGTTAACAGTGCAATTTAATCAGATCCGGTCAAAGTGGCAGACACTTGTTATTTGTGAAAATTCCTGACTAGAGCTTAGAAATGAAACAACTTCAGGAACATACATGTCCGTTATCAATTGTTATCACCTAGGCTGTGTGAAACGGTTGCCTTTTTTTACGGCTTCCTCCGCAACTCTAATGAGAACCGCAAAGTAAGGTAAGTAAAGTTGAAGTAATCATACTTGTTGGTGGCTTTCCAGCATAGATTGATGATAGGACGAGATCTCAGTGGACAATTACCAAATTTTTTCACACCATCACTGCCCACAGGAAGAGTAAGTTCGCAAGATGAGTGAGACTTCGATCTGAAAAGGAATTACTCAAGGAGCCATTCAATAAATAACCACGTGATGTAGTGTCTGTGGTTGAAGGATGAACTGAGAACTAATCACTAATCACTAACCCGAAGACTGCGCCTACCTGATGAGCCCCAAGAAGGGCGAAACCAGTCGTGGGCTGTCGATGAGTTTTCAGCAACCTTGTGAGTAGTTTCCCTCATGAAAACACTACCTTCTTGAAGAAGGATTATGGGTTCTAAACAAAGTAGGCATTTTCTGCGCTAGCATTGACTTATATGCCTCGACTCTTCACTTTTCTTCGTCTGAGTTGTCAGTTGTTGTCACATGGTGCTGTTTGGAAAATCCGTTAACAGTGCAATTTAATCAGATCCGGTCAAAGTGGCAGACACTTGTTATTTGTGAAAATTCCTGACTAGAGCTTAGAAATGAAACCCTCCATCACTTTGCAGCTTCATCACAACTGGGGTGCTGCAACCAACAGATTAAACTATCCGAAGATCTTGTGATATCGGCTGTTTAAAATGACGGCCAACGTACATACATCTTGGAGAAATTCCGTCATGCTGTTTCCTGTTTAGAGGTTTATCCTTGCCGAGAAGTATTTTTGCTATTTTTGGGCCTTTTCGGTGGCAGATCTTATGATCCAGCTGGCCTGGGGCTGATCTGAAGTCATACTGTACGGGTTTCTGGCCTTTCGTACTTTAGCAAATGGTTAACGAAAACACCACCTCCCAAGTGATCAAAAAACTGGTGTTAATCAAGAGTGTTTCATATCTAGCCTCTAAAGCGCAATTTTAGCGCAGTGTAGCGGAAATGAGACCAGAGGTTTCCTTCCCGTGATCTATATGCACAACAGTAAATTCCGCCGGCCTCGTTCGAACTGTTCGGTTCTCTTGATTTGACCGGAATAGTGATGTATCTGTCAGGGTTTATTGCATACGGTGAGCGACAAGCGTCCTTACCACAGTCAGTCAGTAGGTGCAGTTGAACTGAACGACTGACTGGTTATCGTTATCATAGGTGAGCAATCATAAGGTGTAATGCACTGCCAAACAGAACGCGCACGCTTTGGTGTGTGTGTGTGTGTGTGTGTGTGTATGGATACAGGATTGTGCGAGTGCGAGTGTACGTTCGTGAACATTCTCGGCAAACCAACTTCAACAAATAGAGCAAGTAGCGCATAGTAGAATAAACGAATGGAAAGCTACGCTGGTGCGCAGTAAACTGTAGTAAATTTTGGAGCACATTGCAAAACTTAGTGGGTATTTTAATGCACTAATCATAGTGTTGCTGAAAACTCCTCGACAGCCCCCGACCGGTTTCGCCCTACTTGGGGCTCATCAGGCAGGCGCAGTCCCTGAGTTTCCGTCAACCTTATGTTCTAATTGAAACCAAACCGCACGAACTGAGCGAATATACACTCATTTGCAAGCTATTTTGGATCTTGGTTTCGCTAACTAGCTGGATGATTACCTGAACACAGCAACTATCGGGATATACATTCGGTATTCCCTTGGAAGTGGGATTCTCAAATGAAATATTCCTCCACTCATTAAGGGGATTCGCAAGTACAGGGTCACAATGCACTTTTAGTGACAATTTGCCTAATATGGCTGTATCTTTACCTTACCCAGAAAAAATATAATCAAGCGTGCGCACCTCTCACTGATAAAAACAATCTCGCTACCATACGCCTTAAAGTACCGTAACTTTTCCACATAGGGCACTCCGTTGGTAGCGTGTGGAGATTGCTCGTTGAGATTTCATCCTGTAATCGGAGCTGTTCTATGGTGAAAATCCGAGAAGCATTGTGAAGCTGCTTTAGCCCTGTTGGGAATCATCAGCAGTGCGCGTCTCACAAAACTTCAGTGAGTCTCAAATCCATGGCCGTGCTAACTAGTAAATTGGAAGAATAACCATTCGATCAAAAGCAGGGTCACGCAGTTGCAGAAAAGTTAACCTCATCGGTGTTCTGGTTGGAAATTTCTTTGATAGCTAACTCGACAAGATGGGTTTCTTCCAGTTGCGAAGCTTAGGGAATACACAATTAGATGCAAACTCAGGTTGTTGTCTGTACGTTCTGCATTGATCAAGCAAAGTCACCTGGGTCACCTTGGTCTGGGGGTCTGAATTTCGCATATTCATACACTTTTTCAGCAGCGCCATGCAAGTGCAATCCTGGAATAGCGAACAACACCCAAAAGTAACTTCTAAAGGCAACACTCCGCATCGTCACGTGTTGTATCTAGTGTTTCCCGCAAATTTTTTTCGTTTGTTGTCCACTCACAGTAACGAATCACATAATGAGCCATTGAAGACAAACTTGCTGTTCGACACAAACTCTGAACTAGCAGCTGGAAGAAGAGATGACCAATTCGTCAGCTATTTGAAAATCCATATTCCTCAAATGAATGTGGAATACTCGTAAGGAAGTATGGCATGAACGAATGCCTTGGTAGAATCACCTCTTACGTACTCTCTTTATATTTAAGACAGGTTATCTGACTGAGCAATTTCATCATTTTGCATGAAGTCGAAGAGATTACCGGTGGAAGGAGGAATGCCCCTCTCAGTGAAGTTTTTCAGCAGCCAACACGAACAAACCTGTTGCAAGTCATTGAACACGAAAGTGAACATTTCAGCTTTAGAGAGTTTTTTTAGAATGAAACATTATCAAATGCCTTATTGAACTTTCCTCAACTTTCGTTGGATAGTAAACAATAATTAACGGATACTGCGAAGCTGTTTCACTATTTTCGTGGTACAATTCACCTTCCATCGGCAGCGGAGGGCGAAGTTTGGGAAACAGACCATAGGCTACTCGTATGCTTTGTCAGTAGCATACCGTTACACTGGCACCCCAGGTTTAATGATGGGTGTTGTTTTGTTCGCTGATCTTGGCGAGTTGGTTGCAACAAGATTGTTCTAACAGCTAGAGAGAATACCAAACTAAACCAGACAGGTAATAACCTGATCAAGTCATGCCGTACCGTGAACACGCTGAAAACAGTGGCAGACAATCTTTGGATGTTCTGTCCAGTTTCGGGGGTAGTTTGACTCCCTGAATGGGGAACATAACGAAGTCAGCGCAATAAAACTGACTTAGCTAAATTTGCAACTTTCGGCAAGAGATAGACCAGTTACTAATCTTGTGCGGCTTGCTAAGGCTTACCCTGTCCGCGGTACTATCCAGAACTGCGGTTGGCTGAATGGTGAGAAAGACTATCAATTACGGACCTAGAATGTCGACAGTGCATCAATAAGCCGCCTGTAGACAACAATAATCCATAGTACTGTGGCTAAAAAATGCGTCCTTGCAGTATAATCTACTTGCAGTGACCACTTCAAGGACGCCGAACATCACATTTTCCGGGCATAATTGGTGGTTCTTGAAAAGGCTAGTGAAACGTAACACTGACGGTACCAATTGCTTTTGGTGTCATGAGTATGCAAGACAAACCAGCGCTTCAGCTGCCAAATACGTGAAGAGCGTTCTGGACGAATAAATTAGATTATGCACTATCATTGTTGTGCGTGTAATCCACCACCTCCTTCAAAGTGGCCACCATATTCTTCTTGGTAACTTGTATCGTACTGCTTCATAACCAGGGAGGTACATGTGTATAAAGGAAAGTAGAAAAACAAGCGTTCCTAACAAGAATCAGCATGTGAATTTTTGTCTTAATTGTACCCGGTGTGCAAGCACTTAATTTTGAACGGTTGCAAGGAAATCACTGATCATTTGGAGGCGCGAGCCCACGCTAGGCAGAGCAAACTCTCGTAGAGTCTAGTTCCAAGTCTGATTACAGTAACAGTGTGTAAAACCGTATTTCACCAAGATGCTGTTAGAAGTTCTTCAGATCACTAGAAAGTACTTGATCCCAGGGAGTGCTAACTCCGTTCATAAGATCGGCCAAAAGCTCCCTGTTATACGGAAGGAGTCACTCCACGGTCGCTCTGAAGAGCAAGTCAGAAGTCATAGCTTGAAACTAACGATTAAAATAGTCGTTTTCAAGATTTACTCGGACTATTTTATTGATGCCAAGGACTTTCGGGACTTCTGTAGACTTCCAGTATGTCGCTTTTGCTAGAAAGTAAGGCAGCAGCATTCCATTAGCTCAAAAGAGATCTAGTCAGTTAGTTCAACAAAATATCGACCGATATTTTTCTAAATTGTGATTGGTCTTTTGGTCTACATGAACATTACACATATTTTTATGATCTAGACAGAATAATCCAACTACATAAGCCTGTTTTTCCCGAGTACCTAAAAAATTTCAGTGGGTTGAGGAAAAAGCATGCTTTTTGGCATCATCACCAGTCGCCCTCTTTTTTCATAATTCCAGACCCAATACAACTACCTCTCTGCTGACCGCGTTCGCATAGAGAAAGACTGTGTTGTCAGCTGTGTGGAAAAAGACCGTGTTCACAACTCACAAGGCATGAAAACCGAGTGCTGTACAACAAACCTGTGCAATCCTGCCACGACCGCAACGCCAAGTCGACGTATACTAGCTACAGCTGGTCTTCTGATGTCGCTTATTTCTTCCAAATCGCTGTTGTAGATGCACACGTGACAAAATTTGAATGCCTTTTCTGAGCTTGGTAAAATAAGATAATCTAATTTTCAATTCTGAATCCACTCAATTCCCTATGTGCGCTAGATCACAAGCATCCACTATACACAACTTCTGTTGATTTTTGTGTTACTTACTTCGCTTTCTGTCCCAAGAAAACCTTATATATCCTTCATAGGTGACATTACCCAATGTGACCCCCGGCGCAAAGTACCAGTAACCAGCCGTAATCATATAGTTACCTATAAGCAGAGATGCACTGCTCGTCGACTTTTGTCAGCAATTCCTCTCCCTCCAAAAAAACAGGCGTGCTTCAGAGTGCAACCCATATACACCTATTTCTTTGTTTCCGTGTTCCAGACTTCCATGTGTTTTGTTTCTAGTCAATAAATATATCTTAGAATAATCCAGATGTCTCTTGTTCAATCTTCGTTATTTTGAAATTATTGGAGCGAAAAACAGAAATACAATGGGTGAGGTGATGTTCAAATTGCGACCAAAGCACCAAGGATTTCGCTTGGTACGGACGTTTGGAAAGTTTGCAGATTTTCAAAATAGATTATGCACCACCGAGTATGCTTTGTTCACATCAAAGGAAGAGTTTTTCGAAAGTGCTGGGTTATTGATCACGATTGTGAAGATGCCTTCCAAAATATTGCAACTTTCCTTTGAAATCGATGATCCCTACTAAATCTTTGGAGGGAGGGATTCATGTCTCTGGAGCTGACAGTGCTTTAATGATGTTGGTTTGTTCATAGGCAAACCTTACTGCACATGAGGCCGCTAAGACCTCTTCGACAGCCCATTATCAGTTTCGTCCTTCTTGAGGCTCAAGGGATACACTCAGTCCCCTAGTTTCCATCAGCTTTATGTTCTAGTTGAACCCGAATTGTGCAATATTTAAAGAGCACACTCATTTGCATACCATTTCGGTTTT
>NW_008752271.1:23903-41337 GCF_000715545.1 Opisthorchis viverrini | reverse complement strand
TAGTATATATATATATATATATATATATATATATATATATATATAGTTCATTTATGACAAAATTTCATCCTTTCGATCTTGACAGTCAAATAGACAAACACGTGGGCGAAACACACAAAAGGGAATCCAAAAATGCCTCTATATGACTGAACATAGTTGGTTACTTCCGTCCTTTATCAGATATCCCTGTTCAATCTACCTAGCTAGAATCGGTTAGATTGTTGAGAATACGGTCAGCCTTTTGGACACAAATAACGATGATCAAGAGTTCTTCCTTTGCATTACAACGTGTTCGTTTGAAGAGATACCGCCGTAGGTCATATGCAGCACTCTGCTATGCATCATCTGATTGAGGACAACGGTGTCGTTTGAGGCGTGAAGTTATACACCGCAGATATCACTCACCTACTGAAACTAATGTCAAATGAAAAAGCATGTCTGCTCCTGACCATTCTGTAGGTCATCCATTGAATAAAGGAACAGACAACCTTTAATTTTACTGTGCAGTTGGCTGTGAAATGTTAGTCTTGGGAAGTTGCATGGAGAAATCCGGAAAATCCACAGACAGTGAGCGATCACCTCATACTACCCATATAAAACAAAAGATGCGCGCCGCTGATGACTCCCAATAAGGATGAAACAGCCGTACAGTGCATTGCGGTTTTACAGCGCAGATTGGCTTCAATGACGTGAAGAAATCATCAGGTGAGGGGAATCTACTGAATATCTGCTGAGCAGATGAGTAGTAGTCCCCTTCAGGAATATTTATGATAGGCTTCCGAATAAATTTTAGTTCCGTGTTTTCTCCGACACATTCTGAATACAAATATTTCTGCCTAAGTGTGACTCACAAGGATATTTCTGAGGCGAAGCCCTGCAGGTTATAACGAAGAAGCGTTAAAAATTCTGAAATACCTTGAAGCCTATTTTTAGCCGAGTTTCACTGCGTTTCAAAACATCGTGTTTTGCGACGTATACTGCTAGGTATTTTGCCCTTGTAACCAATATTTACATGGACTACCTTCTAAAGCAACCAGTGTTAGCGATCTGAGGAAAAATGGACAGCTCAGTAGCCCTCTGAAATTTTATGTTCGTTCGATTGGAGAAACGAACAAACTTCAACTTGTTGGAGTATAAAAATAGATTTGTCCCGCGTGGACGTCGCAATTTGTTTGCAAACATTTGAGTTGCTTAATGTTATAGCTGGTACAACTAGGTGTACAAAAGTAGTAAAAAATTTGTCTCTAAAGTTTACCTCAATGTGCGTTGTTTGAATATTTAAGGTATTCATCTGCTCAAATTTCGTTTGAAATAATCTAACACTGAGGTGATTTCAAGTGCTCAGTTTGTCCTAACAGCTGCCTCACCTCAAGACAGTGTCCATAAAACACCGTATTTCCAAGACTGAGGAGGATTCCCTGGCATCAACATTACTGACACTGCAAGAAGTAGGATGTCTCTATTATAGGTGATCTAACTTCAGCGCCAACCGCTTATCCGCTACGCGCTTATCAGCGTGCAATAACGAGGACAGTCTTGGTTGCATTATGACGCGTGCATCTTATGATGCACACAAAACTAAAAAGTAGACTAAAGTTAGTGCTGAGAATCCGCTTTCAAATGAAAAACTATGGATAACGATGGTGATTCTGGCAAGTTTCTTAGTTGCTAGAGCCTGAAAGTGTTTGTGGCCCGTGGCGCGGATTCGATTTCGTCACTTGAATTTGAAATGGTAATGAAGGAGTTTTCAGCTGTGGATGTAAAAATCATCATCATCATTGTCAGCTGTAATAACCGCGTACTCGTCGTACAATGGTTATAGCTGCTGCAGTTTCGTTCACCAAGGATTTGGGGAGGGATAAGTAGCTGCGCATTGCAGGCGGGAGATGAAAAATTGGTGCATTAATCCAGCATTGTCAGTGGGCTGTCAAG
This sequence comes from Opisthorchis viverrini, assembly GCF_000715545.1. Classification (NCBI taxonomy): domain Eukaryota; kingdom Metazoa; phylum Platyhelminthes; class Trematoda; order Opisthorchiida; family Opisthorchiidae; genus Opisthorchis; species Opisthorchis viverrini. Next base: position 39,405 of record NW_008752271.1, on the reverse strand, counting down.
TGTAGGTATTGGGAAGATAGCTGTGCATTGAAGGCAATAGCTTAGATGTACGAGCGCCACTGAAGGCGCGACTGAGCCGTCTGACAATGTCTCTAGCCATTGATGCGGACCATCTCGGAGTCCCAATCCAGGAAGACGGCAGTGACCAGCGCAGCTGAGTTTGCTGGTAATGGCTTTCATACTTCGCTGCCAAGTCATTGTTTGACCGCCTCTGGCTCACACTCAAATTGAAAGCGTCTTTGATGACAAAAAACGGTCTTTATTGTTGAGGAGTGCGTACTTTGGGCCAACCGCTGGGAAAATATTTCATCATACCGCTGAAACTCTAGTATCGGATCAAATTCTTGCTAGTACGCCAATAGAAGACTCTTGTAACATTTAAGCAAGACTTTAGAGCAATTCAAATCATTCATGAAGAGAGGGTCCGTCAAAGTAACGTTACACATATCCGTGCCTCTTCTACAATCAGTGTTGCACCAGTAGCCTCTTCAACACGGAACAGCAACGGATGATGATGCATATGAAATGCCTCTAGAAAGAACCTGCGAGGAGTCAGTGGGTACTAAGAAAAACAGTTGGAGTCATACAGTAAAAGGTGGATTGTTTGTATGACGCAGGATGCCGGTCAGGGGTCGATCCATCAGTGGACAACCTACCATATTCGACTATGCACTCATTTTCATCCTTTTTGACTTTGACGGGAGACTGATCAGGAATCCTTCTGAATCTTTGGATTATGGTGTTCTTAAGAGAGATTCGGCTGAGTTTCCGTTGATTCTCCCCTCAAAATCAATCTGGTATGCAGGCAAGCAATTTTTGTTCACGTACCACATGGGGTTGACGAAAACTTGGGAACTGGGCTTACCTGAGTCCCAATAAAGTCCAAACTCATTGCGGGCTGCCAAAGGGTTTTTGGCAACCTTATGCGCATTGTATTACGTCCATCCAACTTATCCTGTATGTTTTCAAAGCATCTGAGTGGAGTTGTCCTTTCCAAAAGACACATTAGTACCTACCCTACCGTTTGTCAGAAAATCCCTAAATTGTGTTCTTTTCTGACAGTTTCATTGTTTCCGTCCCAGCTTGAGCGACAGGGCCGTTTCTCCGCTTTTACACTCCCTGGTTCTGAAGAAACCAGGCTGTTGGATCAACTAGTGATGGTCCGTACTGCTGGAAAGCCTCCTGTGAACAAAATTGTACTGAGGCATGGTTTCAGAACTGTTCGGTTCGGAGTTCCTTGTACTGTTCTGATATTGATTTACTCGCGTCGCCGTCAGTGATTCGCTGGATCCTGTCATGTGTGTCGGGCCTCCAGAGACTGAAGAACCGATAATTATTGGTTTGTATGCTATTTTGCAACATGGCTTACTCGTAGAATTTCGGAGAACACTCTTAACACCGGTATACAGGCCTAAACATACTAGCGTGACGATAAATTCACCGCAGTTATTCTTGGTAATAAGACGTTTGTGCAACCAAACTCCGGTATGCTAGTACACTGCTAATTGTTCCTCTCCCAAACACAAATAGGTTGAAATATATTGCCGAAGCCTTCTTTCTATTCAACAATAATGTCTTATGCAGTTAGAGACACCATAGATAGCCTTTGTACCATAAATTTATCGGTCCAAAAAATGTTCCACTAGGCTGTTTGACTTCGGACTTGGTAAGCGGACCTAATCTCGAGAGTCTGAAACAATCCCACATTAACGTGAATTAATTTTTGGGCAAATAAACAGGTAAAAACTCATTGATTAGAAGGCCCGGCGAAACTGTTCTCTGCCACACATATACTTCGCCTTGTTTGTGGTCTACCCGACAATTGAGAAGTTTTTTCACGTCAAATCATACAGCTACGCATATTTAACATCCTTATGTTTTTGCATCAAATGTAATCTTAGTGAATTATTCTGAATAATCGTTGGGGAATCGGTTCAAAAGCCAAGGGTCACAGTCAAGCAGAATATCACACAGACTGGCTCACAGATAACCCAATATCGATAGAATTCCCGCCCCAATAATGATGATTATCAGTAGAGTTCGTTCGTTCTAAACTTCAGCCAACTCGCTGTTTTTGAGGAAGTCACCTAGCTACACATGGTTACTTAAACTGGACCTCCTAAATGACGAGTCAGTAGTATGTTGTTCATAACAATTTTCACAGGATTTTGCAACGATGCTGACCATGGACAGCTAAATGAATTCCTAGTATTCTTGAGAACCCGTACGCCGATATTTATGCCGGTATAGCCTCCGTGATACTTTTGAGTTTGTGGACCTGATAAAAATTTATGTGCTCATTGGACGTAACCTTCCTTCTTACCAACTTTCCACTCTTGGAGACTATAGACTTTATCTGTGATTACACTGACTCATCAGATTTAACACTCCCAATCCCCACCACATTCCTTCGCTGTAATTTCAACATACAATTTCAAATTAACTCTACACTCTACCGACAAATCGATGGAGTCGCCATGGGTTCTCCTCTTGGCCCCTTGTTGAGTGACATTTTTATGGGCAAACTGGGAAATGGATGCTCTCCTGACCAACTTCAACCAAGCACATCCCTCTGTTCAATTCACTTTTGAAACTGAAAGTGACAACGCTTTCCACTTCTTGGACGTTAAGTTAGTCAGACTTTCCACGGGTTCAATTCAGAGGTCTGTCTACAGAAAGCTCACGTGGACGGAACAGTAAACAAACTTCCTGAGCTTTGTGCCACTGACGCGGAAACGAACCCTGATTCAAACTTCAACGAACCGAGCAAAACGTATTTGCTCTGCTGATACACTGGACTATGAACTGCAGCACATTGCTAACGTGCTACAAGCCAATGGTTACCCGGGGAGGTTTATAACCAAGAATATGTCCGACTGCCCTATCCAGCCGCCTATCATGACCGTTAGAAAGAAGTCAAAATACTTGAGTTTACCGTATAAAGGCGATCTGTTGGCGGACATAGTCAATCGCCGCTTGTTTCAGTCCTTACAACGCACGTTTCCGGCTGGAACTCTGCGGTCTTGGTTTACAACAAACCCCTAGCTCAACTAAAACCTCAAGGATAAAATGCTAGTCCTCCCCAGAATATTGGTTGTGTATTCATTCTCCTGCTGTTGTTCAGCAGAGTATGCTTGGCGCAGGACACGGTAAGTTTCTAAGAGAATACGCGTTCACCTTTCTTACCGGAATACCACTAACCTCTGCAGTTCAGCCAGGAACTCAATCGCATCCCACCTAATTGACACCGGGTACGTAGTTATGCCAACTGAGTCATTTCACGTCATTTACCGCGTGCTAAATAGACTGCCAGTATCTATTCAACGGTGTAGCTTGACTACAGCCGAGACAGTCGCTATACGCCTGCGAAACCCGGTACTGTGCTGTCAAAAACGTTTCGTACGAACGCTGAGTCTGCCTTGGTCGTATGACACGAATCAGCCAGCCAAGTCACTCAACAGCCCTCTTCACTGTCTTACAGCATCCAACTAGATGCGACATGGGGGGGTGGGCGCCGACAACAAACCGTTCGTGTCTCCGCGTTTTGCATTTCAATAACCAATCTTCGCAGCGCATTTCATTTTTCGCTGACCAATAGGTTGGATTTTTGGTTGAGGAAGGACTACAGGCAGGTTGGGAACAGTTCACTGTTGAATCAAAAATCATTTCACATCGGGTCTATAATTGTCGTTGGTGTCTTTTGAGTTCTCGAAATAAGAGGTTGCACCTGTCCAATTCAGAACAACTCGCCCAAGTTCTTGTTCCTTCCACGTGCTTCAAAAACTCACAGTTTGGCTTTTAGTCTGTCAAGCTACAGAATTTTCGGTCTGCTCAACGAGATTACTTGTTTACTGTGTGACCGAAAAAAGCGCTCTCTTCCAGCCATTGCCTGGCATATTTTCGCTGGGTTCGCTGCCGAGGCGTAAGCTGCATAAGGCGTACACCAATGTGGACAGCACTCCTGAAAAGAGTAAGAAGTAAAAAGCAACACGATGTGTACTCAGAGTGTTAGACTGATTCTATACGTACGACCTCGGTTGAGAGAACACTTTCGACCGTAGGTGCCCCTAGTATCCCTTAGGCAAACAATTTCCAGGATGATAACTGTATCGTGCATCTGCTTACCCACATTAGAAATGTGGATAAGAGTAGAGGAATCGTGATCCGCCTGGATATTGAGCTCGCGGCGTCATCAACAACAAGAGGTTCACTGAAGGTGATTTATTGAAGTCGCGCAAAATCAATTGTTTGTTAGCAGGAAAGCTAGTCATCCGTAGCTACTGGTGGCCAATTCAACAAGAAGGAACGGTCTAACGCTTCCGCTTTATGCTTCAAGTCCACATCCAGTCCACATCCACCCAGGCAATCAGACTGGAAGGGGAATCTCTGTTTGGTATGCGCTTTCCCCTCTTTCTGTAATCCCGGCTAGTGTTTGACCTGATCTCACTTGAAAGATGAATTTCCCCATATATTAAGCCTACAAAATTAATGAAACCGTGCAGGTGTGTGCGAGTTTCTAGGTTGAATTTGTTACTACGGTTTTGGTCGACGCATATTAGAAAGTTTGTCTGTATGTGCCCACCAGTATCCCACGGAATCAAGATAAACAAATGAGTGAACAACATTATCTGAGCTGTATCGTCGCGGGTGAACTAAGTGAACAAACTTGAATGGTCTCGTCGTCCAGACGCCTTACCCCCTTTTCTCTGTCAGCCTAGGTAAGGACGGTCATGGGCTCGGATGGTGAGACAAACAGTTTCGAACTCAAAATGGCTGTGGTCTACTCCACTTGGCGTCGATCGATGTGGCAGAATAAACAGTCTCCTCAGGGTCTGGAGACGAGATAGCTGGAGTTCAAGGGAAGATAAGACAGTAAGTGAAGTTAGTACGCTGTCATCTGCATTGATCCGGAAATCAGACAAAATCTATGAAAACTATAAACCATAAAACAAAAACTATATGAAATCTACCAGAAACTAGACATTCTTCGAAGAAAACAGGATGTCGAATGATGGTCCATCATAGCACGATCTCGTCGGGTGATACGTTATCCAAGCGAAGGCAGCTGAAGCCAAAGTGTTATCGACACATGCATAAACAGTAACATGATTTGTTCCTTTTGGATGCCATTGCTGGCCGAATAGGAATCATAAACCACGATATGCAGATAAGGTAACCTATGTTCTGAGACTGTTAAGGTCTATCGAACGCCAAATTAGCAATCATTCCTTTTCCCGTCCAACTTTTCAGTTCAACGTGAGTTTATTTATGTACTTGGCAATTAGGGTTGATGCTAGATGACGTGAGCCAAGTAAAATTACGACACTGTGTTCTTGGGGTCTCTATAAATATTCGAGAAGTGGAATCTACTACATTCCATTAGAAATGTCAATTGGTAAAATAACTACAAGCTACTTGTAGTTTTCCCGTATGCTTTTCGGTGCCATGGTCCATTCAGTGAGTGGAGTTCATTTGGTTTGTGCCTCACAGAATATATGTCTTCTCAGTGGACCTCATTTATTAGTACATCATTCTGTAGCACACCAGATTTATAAAGCAGCAGTGTTCATAGACAGCCGGTTCTTCACCTGATGTCCGCACTGTGGGTGATGGAAGTTAACTGTATTCCATCTGTGGTATTTATGCTGAGTATTGTTCGTGCGAATTTTGCGCTTATATGCCTCCTACACTCAAATTGTCTAATCATAGATAGCTGCTGGAATCTAACTGAATCAGGAGGTATCTGACTGTCATGAATGTCTAGCGATGTGCACAGCAGTGCAAGGAGATGAGAAGAACGCAAATGACTACTGATTAGTAATGTAAAAGTAGCTCTCTGATTAATGTGGCACGCGGTAATCGGAGATTCTTCAGCTAATGTTAAAGACTACATACGGATCTAGGTGACCAGCGGGTAAGTACCGCGTCACAAAGCATTTTATCAACATGGAAAACAGAACGGAGGAAATCCAGGTAGACACGAACCTGACCAAGGTAAGAATTTACAAAACAGCGTTGTATCTTTCTTCACAAACCTATCTGTTGTCGGTAAACACGCATTCAAATCACTTCATTTGTTAGGTCTCAGCAACACAGGAAAGGCACTTAGACGGTCAGCATGATCTTCCTAACTTTCCCTTCAGGTTAAAACCAGTACACGTGGTTCCAATTCGATGATCTGAAAAACATATTGACAAGGCCAGCTGACTGCGGTTGTCAGAATGTGTGTATGTGTGATTTGGAAAGAACGTGCAAATTCTGGTGCCGGAGATTTTTTCCGGGAGCACATGCATTAAGACTTTATTGTGGCTGAAAAACATGTTGAACACCGCTTTAACACTCGTTCATTTTACTAAATGGGTTTCGGTGTGGGTGTACTTGTAGTAATTGAAAGTGACTTTTTACTAACTTGGCTGGTGTAATGGAGCACCCACAATCTGTCAAACCAATGAAAGAAAACGCTGAAATTGAATAATCGATGAGAGTCCACGATTTGAAGCATCTCTTAATCAGTGTGTGATAACGTGGTGAAATTGAACTAAGGTTGCTTAGGTTCCCGTGTGCTGTAGCCAAATGTAGCAGTTAGATTATTTTGAGCTATTTGACTCACAAAGGCCGTGCGGTCTCGCTGAAGTCTTGTTTAATATCAGAGTCAACAGGTGTCTAGGTGGCTTTAAAATAGAGAACTGTATGGATAAATGCACATCACATTGAAAGGATATTCAGGTTTTACTTCATGGTTTTGCTTTTTTTAACGTTCCGACGTTTAAGTGTCTCTAGTCAGATGTGAAAATAATTGTCATCGTTCTGGAATTCTCTATCCCTACGCTGATTCTCAGAGATAATTTACATAGTGGATTGGAAATCAAATCAGGACGAACCAGATGCACGTGTTTCGAGATACGAGCCAAACCTCTTGATCTACATAAGATTATAAAGTATGATTATCAGGACCTGAATTGGTGATAATATTTTTCATTTTGTCCACGAGGAGTGACCTGGATATGGAGCCACGTTTCGCTCCCAGATCACATTCATTGTTCAAGGTGCCTAAAGAGGATTTTCGACAAGTGGTCCATCTACGTGAGACCTACATAACTGCCATCAGATAATTAATAAGCATATGTCTTGTATCGATGTGATAGTTGAGTCACTGGATCTTTCAAACCGAACGCTATTCGCACTACCCTGCACCAGTTACTTGAAAGGGGTGCTCATTTGAGGGTCTGCTCACCTGAGAATGTATCGAACATCACTGATATGAGTGCCCTCATTTATAGAACTTCTGTTCTTTCTCTATCGTCTTAGCAACCCGTGGATAATCAGGTAACCTAGTGCTTAACGTCACCAACTTCGGTTTTGGCAAATACGGTCGCCAATCCATATGAACCAGCCCGCCCTGTTTGAATAAGTCGACATATTCCAACCACTGTGGTATAAAAAGCCAAGGCGACTCAGTCAGCTGTGCATCTGTTATCCCTAATACTTCAACAACAATTCGACTTCTCTACATATTACAATTTCATATGCTAAACGAGAAGCAAATTTACCGGTCTCGTCCAAGCTCCTAATAACGAATGCGCACACTTGTCTGTCAAGTCCCGGCTGGCATTTGACCTGAAAACTAACTCTTCCAGTCCTCAGTAACAGGCCAGTTCAACCGTAGGGCTTTTGTTAGCTATACGCTGTCTCTTTGCACAAGCTGGGCGGGCTCATTTCGATATTATCTGCCTCAGATGTTTCCAGTATGTGTATCCGTACAACTTTTAAAAGATGCGGTTGATTCCCCACACCTTTTCGAAGGCTTTTTTGTATCCACTGTCTAACTCTCGTTCACCAGATGGTCAATGCTGACGCTTTTGAGTGATCCCGTACTACTTTGTGATACTTGATTGGGATACTGACTGAAAGATAACGGGTCATCGGAGGGGTCACAGGCACAACTGAACGACTAAATTACCACGGATGAGATCAATACCAACCGCTTACTCGACAAATGCACTCACTTGTATAACACTTTAGTTTTCACGAAGGATTCACCTGAAACCCAAATGAATCTTCCGTTCATGATGTACTTCCTCTACTGAATGTGCTACACCAGGTCGCTCCATGTTTCATTCGGTACAGTATTTGAGATACCACGATATGTTTCAGGGAAATAGCTCATCGTGAAATAATGTAGGTCTAATTTTGGTGTCCTCAGTCTTCGCCGCAAGGCTATTCATGGTAAGCTTCTCGGTGTTTCGTCAGTGTTCTGTTCTGCTACCAGTCCTTTGCGTGGCCAGGAGCAAAGCTTTCATCCACTCCTCTATATTATGTATGCATAATTTCTTCGTTCGCCTAGACTGATAGTCGGTTGATTGCCACTTTTAGAAAACCGCAGAGATGTTTACTTCTAGCCGGAGACGCTAAAATTCGGTTCTAAAGCGGAGAGTTTGTAATTTCCAGAATTAATAAAACTGCTGACACTACGGTCAATCTGGCTGAAACGGAGGGTCATTTCACAAAGTGAGTGAAACTTCTATTTGACGAGTCAATAATTAATCATTTGATGAGTCCTCGTTGAGTGAAGGTTTGGTGGCACTACATCTTATCAAAACGAAATCTATCTACTCCGCTGTTGAGTTAATCGAAGCCGAACACTCGTGTGCAACCACTGAGCAGGGTTAGAAACAGTTTGTTTTGTGCAATACGCCCTGCTGATGATTCACAATAAGGATAGAACAGCTGTACATTGCTTCCTGCTTTAGGCATAAACTAAATTCATTAAAAGAACGAAATTCCATTTTAAAATTTGTTCATTTTTTTACTGGAACATTTCGCTGCCTGTTCTAACTTACCACTAACTGTGACCACTCGTAAGAATGACCTCGTCCCAGAGTGAACTTCGCTCCCACGACAAAGATGCATCTTTTTTCGAAACGGACTTTCCTGCGCGTTACATTGCCACTAAGGAGGGGGTATACCCAAGCAACCGCACCACTGAACCACCAATACATGGAGAATGATGTCATATTTATCTTGAACCTGTCTGTCATGAAAACGGTCGACCCAAGTAGACTGATCCATTACATGAATCAGATAACCCATATGACCTGTGTAATATTCTCTCATTTGGTATGCAATCGGTGAAGATACAATCGATCACATTTAAATTCACCAAGAGCGTTTTTTCATTGTGATCTGTCGTATACGTATCAAGACAGTCTGCCACCTCATATAACCTTCGTAGGGGGCAACCTCATCGAACCATACTTATCCTCCAACGTCGCCAGCTTTTTACCATCAAATCAGGTGGCGACCTCCTGCTGTTTGAAGCAAAGTATTGAACAGCATTCGCTCCATCACTCGGTCAAATCGTGTGGCAAGTAGTGGATAAAATGTAAACGTGACTTTGGGAAGGAATTAGCAGACTATATTAGAAAAGACGGGAAAGAAGGCTAGTACTGACTATGAAACTCAGGGAAAGATATCGTGTAATTAGGTGGTCACATTTGCCTTGGTGATTGATGAAATCCAAGGCATCATAGGTTGCAACTTATCAATCGGCATACGCAGATTTATTTACAAATGTTTCACGCGTATTAGTAACTTGGTTTTCAGTAGTGATCAAGGCAGGTATCGTTCTCAACGAATGAGTCCCGATCTCAAGTCTGTAGCACAGTAAAACATCCACCCGAAAGGAAATTCCACATCATAAGAAAATAGTTGTTTTGGACTTCTGAAATAGTTCTGATGGAATTTTTTGTTCCCCTATCCTCAGACACCTGCAAGAACATTTGAAGCCAAACAAGATCCTGACGCCCGAAATGATCAATACGTCTTCGAACAAAACCTCGCTAGGCAGAAGGATTAACAACTTTTATTAACTACTTTTAACTACTTTTTACACAGAAATATTTATGTGACATAATGCCGGACTGATAAGTAGCTTCCTCGTATCAGATCTTTCAAGAATAGCTTCGAGCGCAAACGAAACGCCTGCTTCCACATTGGAACCTATTGAATGGGTTACAATTTCGTTAAGAATCCAAAACAGTTTCAGCCAGAACTTAAGACGTAACGTGTGCAGTGCTTGCGCACCGTGTTGTGTTCATCACTTATCAGTCGATCACATAGCGCTTATTCGGAAATATAACGTTTCGAATCAAACTGACACACTTCTACGTCTATTCTATTCGTGATTTACCGTTTTATCGAAGACGCTTGTTGACGAATAGGTTCATTTGCGCACGAATTAGACCAAACGTCATATTCTTGGTGCTGCGATGATGTTACCGCGACGATTCCTAACTTAAACACATTCAACATATTGCTAACTTGGCTGTCTATTCTGATAATGCACTAATTGAAGTTTTCTTTGTGAAGCGACTGATTCACCAAATTAGGCGAGACAGGGCGGTCATTACTCGCTGGCCAAACCCACATTTTTTCGACGACGTCGGAATGTCTATTCCATCTCCCACGCCATCGGTGGACATCAATAGATTAGCCAGGGTACAACACGTTCCGGAGTAAACTGTCAAGCAAGCAATTGAGATTGCCGAATGCACTGGTTCATCCTACTTTAATTATGGTTTATCTAGCCTTATTACCTGAAGTGAATACCATTGTGGGGCATCCGCAAGATAGAAGCAATGTAAGTGCATAAGACTAAACAAGCATTGACTTGCCAAGCGCACCAAAAGAGGTGGTAAATGACCTTTGTCCAACTACCTTTGTCCTACTGACCTGTGTCCTACAAACAGAAGAAAATTGATGTTATTTTCTCACTGACCCCGGAGTTTTGACGCGCGGCTAAGTTTTAAGGTTACAGTACTGATACGATCATACTATTGTTGAACGTTATCAACTGTGCGACATTATCGCCCATTACGAAACAACCTGTGCCAGTCTGCTTTACCGGATTTATTTTATTACGACCAACAAAGCCTACACTGAAATTTCGTGAAAAAAATATGTGAAGGGTTTATCTACCTCAAACTCATACACAGACAATCGGTGCATTCAGTGAGCAGAACCGGGGATTGTATTGGAGAAAACAGACATCAGACTCACTCTAACCATCCAGTAGGTTATTTTTCACCGTATTTGTATGGAATGATCCCATTCCTGAGTTGATGTTTGCGTCCCAAGTTTTCGTGTTTTGGACATCATCATCATCTTCAACGTTGACGGCATAACATCACTACTCAATATTGATGCTTCATTTCCGCCAAGCGACCGATGTGGCATAGCATTATTGTGAGTTTTGGGAATTATAGTTGAAGATAAGTTGTTGGAGAGCCAAGACATAGACAGGAGGACAATTAAAGTCCTTAACAAATGCCCTTGGCCCAAAAGCCCGACCGCAAAACAGCGGTGCTTGACGGGAAATACATTGCCAGTTTTAGAGTGCAAGTCACCACACATGTTCCAGCATCCGACCCGGAGGGCCAAACCTCCAACTACATGACCAACCTGGTAATGGTGACTTTGTAAGTGTCGCATGGACACTCCCCAGTTTAACTCAATGGGGCACGGAGCACACAAACGGTCAAGCCACAAGTCCTTAACAAATGCCCTTGGCCCAAAAGCCCGACCGCAAAACAGCGGTGCTTGACGGGAAACGCATTACCAGTTTTACAGTGCAAGTCGCCACACATGTTCCAGCATCCGACCCAGAGGGTCAAACCTCTAACTACCTGATCAACCTGGTGTTGGCGTCTTTGTAAGTGCCTCATGGACACTCCAGTTTAACTTGATGGGACACGGAGCACCCAAACCGTCAAGCCATGGTGACTGTACTTGACAAAACATACATCAGACTCACCCTAACCATCCAGTAGGTTATTTTCCACCGTATTTGTATGGAACGATCCCTTTCCTGAGCTTATGTTTGCGTCCCAAGTTTTCGTGTTTTGGACATCATCATCATCTTCAACGTTGACGGCATAACATCACTACTCAATATTGATGCTTCGCTGCCACCAAACGGCCGATGTGGCATAGTATTCTTAAGAGTTGTAGGAATTATGGTTGAAGATAAGTTGTTGGAGAGCCAAGACATAGACAGAAGGACAATTAAAGTCCTTAACAAACGCCCTTGACCAAAAAGCCCGACCGCAAAACAGCGGTGCTTGACGGGAAATACATTGCCAGTTTTAGAGTGCAAGTCACCACACATGTTCCAGCATCCGACCCGGAGGGCCAAACCTCCAACTACATGACCAACCTGGTAATGGTGACTTTGTAAGTGTCGCATGGACACTCCCCAGTTTAACTCAATGGGGCACGGAGCACACAAACGGTCAAGCCACAGTGAGATCCAGTCCAATCGCGACAGTCTGTTTTATGTCCTTGAGAGCTGCCTCATTTCGAGCACCAAGATAGATGTGCTGTGGCCGCATAACCAGTGTGCCTTATGTTGGTATCCTGTCTGATAAAGCCCCAGAGCCAACATTCACTCAATGATACATTTTCACAAGTTTTTTCCACTCGTTTTGACTGATAAAAATGAGTTAAAAGTATAGTGTTTTAAAGTTTTAGTCCAATTTCAGTGAAGTAAAACAACAGCTAATAGTCACATCACTTCCAAAAAGTTTTTTTTCTGAAGTCACAACAATCACGAGAGAGTCGAATTCAGTGGCAGATGGCAAACAAAGTGAGGGTGAACACATAACGGGGCGACACATAACGGTGGCCATTCTACGTCAGTTGAATGGCTGCAAAGCAAAGTAAATATGTAGTGGATGACAGTCTGATGAAGGCAGATTGTAGTTGTCAGCAGGGGTAGTCCAGTCAGTCTACAAGAAGAATTTCATCATGATAGGAATTCAAAATATCCTGTATAAGTCTGTAAAATAATCGATCGAGTATACGGATAATCAGTGGATGAAAATACTGCCCACTGTTATTGTTTACCCGCATAAGATAAACCACAATAATAAGATGGAGAACATGCCTAAGCAGGGCAAGCTGAAAATGAAACCTAAGATGAAGAACTCCTTTCACACTTGGTTGTACAACCAGGCACATTGAGGGATTGAGATCTAAGAACGGTAAGCGTTGTGGATGGAATTCATTATGAGGGTTGTACGCTAGGGAAGAACCCGATGAAATGCCGCATCAAGCTAGAGAACACCTGAAACAGCTTGAGCTTCCGTGAAATACGATGCGCTCCATTTTTGACGCACAAATCACCAACTTGCTCATTGTGCCGCTTGTTCAGATGCAATTCACGACCCCTTACGCTGCTTGTGTTCATGCAATATCTAGTCTTTTTCAAGGAAAGACAGTTTGTTTGACGCATCAAAACATGACTAGAGCGTTAGTCATTCCAAACTAAGACATCTCAACTGGAACTAATGATATTCATTAATTTCGTCACGATTCAGCTCTTGCAGTGTGTTCTGGTGTGGAAAAATTCGCATGAAGCATCAGGTAGACAGGAGATCTCATACAGTTTTCGTCCTCTCTAGTTTTCAAATGTTTAGCGGGAATCGACCACTGGTCACGAGGACTGGCTTGTCCTCAAAATGGACTATCAGGTCGATGGTGGGCAAACGAGGGCACGCTTTTGCACAGTTAGCAGGCACAGCTGGATTTCGTGTAAGCGGATGCGGTGCTGCGTACGGGCATTTGATGCCGATCAATACCCAAAGGACCAAGATTAGCGGGCGAAAAATTATGACATCGAAAGAAACCTGTTTACAGCCGCCGCAAGTGGACCCAATCAAAACGATCGCAATGCTACGATAAATGATTTAACGTACATCACACTTTGGACTTTTGCGCGAAGCAACACTTATCCGATATGATATTTTGTCTTTCTTCCCCGTTTACTTGATGCGAACATATTCACTCTTGCTTCTGTCAGCAGAATGTAAAAAACTTCCTTTTAATGCAGTCAAGTGGTTTTGACCGGACCGCTAAGAATCGGTCACCGCAGAGAAGTTTTCAAACATAGAGGGACACGGTAGTTGGTTACTGAAATCGGAAAATGTTAATACCGTTACTGCTACCCTACGGACCGCTAAGAATCGGTCACCGCAGAGATGTTTTCAAACATAGAGGGACACGATAGTTGGTTGCTGAAATCGGAAAACGTTAATACCGTTACTGCTACTCTCTGTTTCCATGGATGATTTGTGTTCAGTTAACTTTCCCGAAATCGTCATTAGGTGGCCAACCTAATCAAGTAATATTGATCCTTCTTTGGCGTTACAAAATGCAGAGTGTTTGCACCGAGTCACCATGGTGTAAAATCTGCATTCGTTTGTGACTGCTAACCTAGCTGCAGAGGAGGCGAGTAAGACATGCTGGTTGGATTGAACTCCCATACGAGTAAAGTCGACAGTTATAACTCTCCGCTGGATAGAAAAAACCTAAAAGATGTCACTGGTTGACCCCAATGGTGATCCCGGAACATGGTTGCAATAGTTTGCTTCCAAGTAGACCTCCAGACGGGTTCTGAAACGGTCGGCAGAGGAATTGTGAGCTGACCTCAACAACAGGCTTTCAAAGTAAGCTTGAATCACACTTCACAGCTTTTATGACAAAAGTTTTCTATAGGCACGGTTTTTCCCTCCAAACGAGTATCTCGTGAATGAAGTTTGAAGGAACCTGACTGACATTATCAACGTCGAGTCGAGGGAGATAGTGTTAAATAAATGCTAATGCGAATGCTATGGATTGCGTGTTTTCTGCCAATTTAGATATCCAGCTTTTGGCTAAAACAATCTTTCAAACTCGGCAATTTGCGATATCCAGGTTGACAAATTGAAGATGTGTCTTAGAATACGCATATAATGATCTGTGAGCTGCTCATTCAGACATAATCAGAAATAATCTTGCGGTTTAAAAGCAGATTTCAAGACCAGTTCGACAGCCAACTTCCGATCTCTTCACAAAGTGTCCGTTAAGCGTGGATTACCGGAGGGTTCCAAAAAAAGGTGGAAATCACTCGGGAATCAGTACGATACGTGTCGCAGTCACGAAATGCGCTGATTTAATTTGGCGCCGAATGAAAAGCCTGACAGAGCAAAAGGTCAGGCGGAAACAAACTGGATTCCAATACGGTTGTCATTATTTCGACCACATATTTGCTGAATGCTGTATACCACAGAAGCAACCATCTGGTGTCTGTTTCATTCTGTCACTAGGGGTCTGATGAACTTCATCGAAACCTAGTACCTAAAAAAGGATTCGAATCCATTTACATGGTGAATAGATGACAGCCCGGAATCTAAGGCATGACAAAACCGCCTACGCTCTTCAACTTTCTGTTTGACTGCTCCGCACTGCACATGATTATCGGGGTATTTGGTTCAACCTCAACACTTGGATAAAAAACTTGGAATGTGTTTGCGGTATTCTCATTCTGCGTTGAAGGTGTGCAGATTATCCTTGGACCAATTCGATCAACAAGTGTCACTAATCGGATGAGCGTTGAGTATGGCAAGATCCGAATGTTTCAGTGCGGTCACATAAGTACGAGTGACATATTCCTCAATTCCTGTAG
>NW_008752271.1:17015-23850 GCF_000715545.1 Opisthorchis viverrini | reverse complement strand
TCGGAAGAATGAATAACCTCAGTCTCCGATAAAAAGTAGACCAGTTTTTGGCACGATTCTTCAAGTAGCTTCCCCGCAAAATTGCACGAAAAGCCTGAAATTATAAAATTCATGGTTTCGCAAGTAAGAGTAAGCGGTTTCGCATGGGGAGTCAAAAATGCGGCAGAACTGAAGTGCTGTTAGCTGACTGTGAAGGAAATGTAGTCTAAAGGCGTAATAATCTACTCATAATGTTGCTAAAACTCTTTAACAGCCCATGGCCCGTTTGGCCCTTCTTGGGGATCATAAGATAGGCGCAGTCCGCGAGTTTTCGTTAACTTTATGTTCTATTTGAACCCAAGTTACGCGAAACTAGCGAAGTACACTCATTTGGATACCAATCTGGTTTTGACGGGGTTAAAGACATCATAAACGAGAGGTTCAGCTAGGTTCCGTAAAATTACCTGGAACGCAAATGAGTGCATTTCGTGAACTGTACTTTATTTATTTACTTTGCATTAGTTGGCCGATAAAAGGTGCCACCTGCTGATTGGATGATATCGATGGACGAAGTTAGCAGAGGAGTGTCTCAGGATTTCGTGCTTGATCAAGAGTGAATAAAAACAGCCGTGAGGCTGCAACATAAACTTTTAACTGTGCATGGCTTTCGCAGTTCGTGCTGAAATAAGAAGTGTGTGGGGCGCATTATATCGCTGCAGCCCTTCCTCAACTTGAGCACTTTCAGATGACATTACTCAAGGGGTAAATTAAAACCCTGGTAACTGCACTACAGGTTTTGCTCTTTGTAAAACATTTTCCCCATTTCTCATGAGCAATAAATGGTGTTTGGTCATTTGATATCTTTGCAGAATGGCTCTTTTGGGCTCCCCGGTATCATCGAGCACACAGTCACACATATATGCTCCTCTGATCGTAGTGTCCTGGATTCTTTCAGTGTAGCTAATATCAAGAAGTATATTAAGCACACTCGGGTCTTGCAGAGATTGGACTATACCGTGCTGTGACCGGTGTGACCGTGTCTCATCTAGTTACACTGGGAGGTGTCCGTGTGACACAGAGTCTCCCATACCAGTGGGTCAGTGGCTATAGTTCTGATTAGCACAGTCACCTGGTTCTCCCGGTTGAAAGTTCGACCATGAGTAGTGACTCGATCTCTGAAAAAGAGGATGCACTGGGATTTCCTGTCAAACCATGTTGCCTTGCGGTAGGACTCTTGAGTCAGGGCGTTCGTTGAGAACACTGATGGTCCTTCTGTCTTTTTTGGGCGCCCTGACAGTATTTCAGTCCACGTAAAACGACAAATCGGTATGACAGCCACGTATCGCTCTTTAACACTGATGTTAAGCTGTCAATGATGATGGTACCACTAACATATGGAAGTGAATTAGCAACACCGTAACTCCGATATGTCGAAACAGAAGTCATAAGTTCTTCAGGTAGACCGAGCGGATGAATGCACTTTCAAGCGGGACGAGGCAAGGAAGTTGTTTGGATTTGGAATCTAGGGAGCTTGTAACTTTGTCTCTTCTCTGGTATCTGTCTCGTAGTTGCCGCCAGCCACATCTTTACAGGGTGACTAACTTGCTGGCGTCTTTGAAAAACCCGATGTTGTTTTCGTAGGTCATGCCTATTTTAGATTACCCGGTCTGAGCCGCTTATATTATGAGTTATATCTTTACTAATTACCCGTTCTGCAACCTATCAGTCAAACAAATATTCTGCCGTATCCCCATCATAAGAACTTGGATGTGAAGATAGTGCATCAGAATTAAACGAAGATCCCATGTGAACAGCTTGTGAACAACCATGTCCCGAGCACATCCAAACGTCAAGGAAACCAGCTGCAAAAACGCCTAAATAGGTGCCGTGAAACGAATCTGGCCAAGGTAAGAACGTAGAGGAGATACGAATGGCTCGTCAACATCCATCTTGAGTAAGGGGAAAATTTTTACATTCACTGCAACAAGCCATGATCCAACAGACGCAAAACCCGAAAACGTAGAATCAGGCTTCTCACAAACAAACGGACAAGCTAACTAACTAACTAACTTACTTACTTACTTACTTACTTACTTACTTACTTACTTACTTACTTACTTACTTACTTACTTACTTACTTACTTACTTACTTACTTACTTACTTACTTACTTACTTACTTACTTACTTACTTACTTACTTACTTACTTACTTACTTACTTACTTACTTACTTACTTACTTACTTACTTACTTACTTACTTACTTACTTACTTACTTACTTACTTACTTACTTACTTACTTACTAACTCACTAAGTAACTTATGAACCAACTAACCAACTGACCAAGGAGCGAACGAAGTGAAAAATACTCCTTGTACGCTAGTCACGAAGAATGTTTTACTGTGAGCTAGAAGCAGTTCATGAGTTAAAAGTTAAAAGTTCATACAACAAAAACAACCTGGCGAATAACAATGCAGAAACTACCCAGTTCAGGCTGCTTGATCACGTGAATTTCTGTTGTTTCTGATAGCCTGAAACAGTTAGTTGGAACACTTCTGCTCGTAGAAAAACGACATGTGGCGAACCAACTTTGTCGATAATTGTCAAGCTAAATATAAGGTAAGAAAATGTAAGTTAAAGAAAAACAAGCATGCCTGGGTAACAGATTAAGTGAAATAATTAACAAACAAGGCAGTCCAAGAACAGTGCTTGAAATCTCATTCAGTCATCTACATTTAGGTGTGAGTTGATATGCAGTTACCGGATAAATCCGATAGCCACGTACACCACAGGAAAAATTTAGTCGACTGCAAACCGGTTATAAAATGGAATCGCACCTGCAGAGGAAGACTCACCAACAGAAAAGGTCAAGTTTTGATGCTGGTTTCATCTTCTTTGCACAGGCTGACCAATTCCAGCGTTTCAGCACCTGTTCAAGGACGCATCGACGGTTTCATTGTATAAAGTGGAAGAACGCTCACAGGCTGAGGCTTCTACTTCAGAGTTGGTCTAGTGAGTATCACAGGCTAGCCTTTTGTTAGTATCCTGTTCAGTCGGGGGCACAATGGAGAGAAATGTGTCTGAAAAAATTGTGTATTTCGAAGCAGTCAAATTATGAGTGACTTGTCGCAAGACAAACACAACAGAAAGTATCCTGTTCAGTCGGGGGCACAATGGAGGGAAATGTGTCTGAAAAAAATTGTGTATTTCGAAGCGGTCAAATTATGAGTCACTTGTCGCAAGACAAACACAACAGAACTGTCCGAAAGAGAACCAAATGGTCTATTTGCTGCTTGTGCACTCAACACAGACAATCAGTTCGGCAAAAATAGAAGCTTTGTGGATCGACTTATGAGAGTTCGGTGGCCTGAACAGATTTATGCTCCTCGTCAATGCCCTCGTTATTGAAATGCAAATTCCAAATTTGAATCTACGAAAACCCTCCACACGGATCTGAGATCCGCAAATAACTGGATATATATGTATGCAACCACAGAAAAGTATCCAGATGAAATGCAAATTCCAAATTTGAATCTACGGAAGCCCTCCACACGGATCTGAGATCCGCATAGAACCGGATACGAATAAGTCCTCGCCGACGGACCGTTCTTTTTAAACAATCTTTGCAGAGTCATTTGACATTCAGAAGCTTAAGTCTCAAGTGAATGACCCTTGATTGGTCAGTTACTCCGGTCAAATCGTTTCCCTTTCAAAACACTACTGCCTCTGTCCAAGGTTTCCGCACACTTTTGGGTGGAATAAGAGGAGCAAATAGGAAATTTGGTCCAGAAACAGTCTAGCTCGTCTCAACTACGTAACGTGCTCGTAAAGCCTCAATAAAAAATTAGTCATTTTAAGACCTTATGCTTTACGAATTTCGGTTACACCACCCACAGATCTGAAACCTGATCGTGAACTGAGCGAAACTCCGAGACAGCATTTGGCCATAGTAAGAACAGCGTTTGGAGACTTGCGTATGTATGCAACCACAGGAATGTATCCGGCTGTCCTGTCGTCTTCGCCACGGTATGACGGTAAGACCTGATAGCTTTCGTATGCAACCACAGGAATGTATCCGGCTGTCCTGTCGTCTTCGCCACGGTATGACGGTAAGACCTAGATAGCTTTCGAATAGTCGATGAAATTAATCCATAATGTATACGCGAACTCCTTCAGATCAAATGGACGGACAGCATCCCTTTAGGAGCGAAGGTAACTGAAATTGAATGCCATCTGTTTTGAAACCAGCTCCCCTGATCGGACCAACCATGCCGAACACCTGATACACACATCCAAAAACGACCTCATGTGGTATAACTCTGAATTCCGTAGAAGTTCGCCACCCAGATTGCTTCAGCCAGGTTGGAAAAGCTTGGTTTCAGTCATGCATCATGAAAAAGACGAAGAGGCCTGGAAGGTCGCGCGGAAGCCTTTGAGACAGCATGCTCTTCAATGCCATTTACAGTTCAGCCATCCGGGAGGATATCAATATCTCAATTGTATCAAAGATCAAACGAACTTGCTGAGCCATGTGCCTCAATGAACTCTATTTTTCATGCGCATCATCATGACGGGCTACTTGCTAAAAATAAACAAACCAAACCGAACTGGATTAGTCTCAACTTCTAATCAGCATCTTCCCTAAACAAAGTCATCCTAGTCACAAGAACATTACTAAACACATGTTTAGTCTGATACCGCCAGGCTATTCACGACTACCTCGGTTGTGTGCTTATGGACGGTCCATGGGGAATCTTGCGCCGTACCAGATTGATAAGATTCAGTATAGTTCGCTGAAAATCGAAAGACACAATGCGGGAGATTCGTGATAAAGTTACTGGTGCCGTCGCTGATTGTTATTTATTTAGGACAACTGGTGTCTCGATACAAATGTTGGCGTGTTTACCTACTACTCATAGTCCGTCGGGTCTGCATAGGCGTCAAAGGCTTGCGTGCAGAACTAAGTTTGGCCCCACGCAAGTACTTTGTGTCCGCTCATCTATGCAGGCGTCTAGTACTTCAACCAATGTCGACTGAGATATCCAACTGGAGGAACGTGATTTTATCCGGCCTGCACTGGCGTGTACATGCTCCTGAATGCACATCTATTGCTTACAGTCTAAGGAACCCGAATTTCCATCCAGCTTATATTACTAGATGAGTTCCCGCAGCCGATTTCTCTGTTCCCCTTTTGCTGTATAGATCTCGCCAGAACATTGCTTACCACTTTCTCGCGCCACTGTATCAAGCGCAAATCGATCTTAAGCTCTCAGTTTCTCAGCGCTATTCGTGCAACTGACTTTGACAGATCACGCAAATACGTAGTCGGAGGCAACTAATCGACGTAGAGGGTGCTCTTAACAGGGAGAACCATCCTCCTTGTAAGGATCATTTCTACAAGCCACGTGAACAAATATAACATTAGCTGGCATCTCTTTATTTTTAAGGAGAATAGTTGCAGTAACATGCTACATAGCTGACTTAGACAAAGCTACTTATGACTTTCTTGGACTGAGCTGATTCTCTATGTGAAAGGAACAAGGACAAATGTGCGCACACGAACGGAAAAGGGTTATGGCAAAGGAGTTAACTATGAATAGTACTACAAGAAAAATGACCTCGCTTGTGGTTAGTCATCTTTTCATGGCAAAACGCGTCTGGCTTTTTCATTTCCGGCAAACGAGTGAGTTAACGGTTCCTTTGAATGCGGTTGCATTTGGGACAAATCGCAGCCAGTGCACACTGCTTAGGAACAAATGTACTTTTTACATCACTGGGGCCATGGTTTTGCTTGCCGAAAAACTGAGGTACCTAAAGTAAACTTCGTTCAAAGAAAGGAAGGGTGGTTGGCAAGTAAACATAACTTCCGTCCATCACAGTGTAAGCCAGCAAATCATTCTGGATTGATGGTGGTATCGGGAGGCTTTGAATTTTGTTAAAGTTTACATCGTGCGAATAAAATCAATTTATGGTAAACGGCTGTTTTATCATCCTTGTTTTCAGGCTTCAGCAGTGTGTAGATTGCGAATCTCCGGAGGTGACTGGAACCCCATACCAATTGGTTAACATTTAAAGACAAAAGAGGTCAATTATGGGTGGTTGATCAGCAGTGTGATTAACTTTTTGCCTAATTTTTGCCAGGCAGCCAGACTTCCTGTTTTTGACGTGCGCCCCAAGGTTTACAACCGACTATTTCTGTGAGCATCAGTATGTAACGGACGGAAAACGTCATGTAGTTTGTATCATTTTCCTTGTAGCTGATTACGCATGTGTCCTGCGATATGTAGGCATTAAGCGCACTGTCTTCAATTAAAGACGGTGCGTTTGCGTTACAAATACAACAGAAATGGAAACGTTGTTGAACAGACATCTATTGTTTGACTCCTGCGGATCATTTTTATGAATGATAACCATATGGTTTTCAGTAACAATTTTCGTCCACACATTCAACCTTTGTAGGACCTGATCAACAGTTATCCACTAGCAACATTTTGTGTTGTGTAACGAGATTCGGAATGAATTTACATGACCGACGCATTTCTAGTAGCCGCCCGATTGCTGGTGCAACAGTATCTCTTTTCATCACTAATCTGTCAGCTTTTCTCCCAAATTCATTCGAACCACATACATCGCGACATTTCTTACAAAGCTAAGCCGAGAAGGTTGCATCCCTGACTCAACTTGAGGTCGTTCCAGAAGGCCGCTGGTTTACGTCTTTTGCGGAAAGTTCTTTTTTCTTTGTAAGTGGATTCAACAGCTCACTTGCACTTCTTTGTAGTGCGCTTTCCCATCAATCCGTGCCTCTGAGTCGACCAAACCAAACCTTGTTTCCCAGACTCTTGGAGACATTCCTCGCA
>NW_008752271.1:7121-10024 GCF_000715545.1 Opisthorchis viverrini | reverse complement strand
AGTGGCGTGTGGCCATCTGTTGCTAGAATTGTGGCGACCGACGGTGCAAACGTTCTTTTGTGCTAAACGTCAGACAGCCATTGTGGTCTCTCATGGTTTCACCGACAGCAGGTTTCCAAAGACCTGTCTGACGAACTAAGTGAAACAGTCTTGAGACGTTTCAATCAGTTTTCTCTTCTTCCATTCCATTGGCATTTCGGATACACCAAACTTCCACCATTGCACGAACACTTGGTTTAACCTGGCGTCGGACGATGCATCTAGTTGGTTGCTGTGGTTGCAATCAGAATAAATCTACTTCCAGAAATGCTGATGTTCCATCAGAGATCCGGTGTTTGGATGAAGTAAGGTTGCTACACCGCAGGTAGATATTCCGGTAGCGAGTTAGCCTTTGGATATCTGTCTACGATGACCGCCACTATGTGACCTCGCACCGGCTGGCAGGAGTTGGATCTGGATCTGGGTTTGTTTGAATTTTCCACGGTAGTTTGGCAAAATGTGTTCATCCGCAAAGACTCCGAAACTGCAACGAAATTTAGCGACGGACAAGTAAGTGATCGGACTCCAAGCAGGTATTTTAGAGGAGTCTCCAGGCAGTGATCCACCCTCGCTACTGGCAACTTGTAGCAGTATGGTCTATTCGGCTTCGGAGAGTCACGTAGTCACACGAATTAAACTGTTCTGGATATTGGTACTAAAGAAGAACTCTCTGTGATCAACACACATTTGCAATGGGCTCCATTAATTATCCGAGCGAAACAACTACTAATGAGGGTCTTAGCAGTAGTATCTGAGTATTTTTTGTTACAAGCGCTCACAATAATGAAATTTTGATCTCTCCATTATCCGAGCGAAACAACTACTAATGAGGGTCTTAGCAGTAGTATCTGAGTATTTTTTGTTACAAGCGCTCACAATAATGTCCGAAATTTTGACCCGTTGGAAAAAACAACTCGGACGTCATAGAAATCATCTTTGGGAGATTAAGAGCCACGCTTCTCCAGGGAGTAAGTGGGGATCAATGTGCCTGCTTTTCTCGAGATTCTTTCACAGACGTCCCCAAACAGACCACACGGAAACTATTTTAAACTAAAGGCGCCTCCGCTTGATTGTCCAAAGCAATATCCACCCCGACATACTCAGCTGCAGTGGCCACCGATTCGTTGCAGGTACGCGAGATTTCATCCCATAAATGAAGCCAATCTATCCTAAAAAGTCTGGAAGCACTCTACAGCTGCTACACATTTTTTAGGGATCGTGAGCAATGCGCATCTCACAAAACTCCAGAAAGCTTAGAACTGACGAACTCCTGATTAGTAGTTTGAACTCCTAACTGTTCGGTCACAAGCAGCTGCCTAGCGCTGTGAATGACCAGCTCTTAGTTAGGATGTATCGCCACTAATCCATCACACATGGAATCCACATCAAGTGGTCACGTGTTGATTGACTCGTCGTGGGACGAATTTTCAAATGAAAAATTTCATTCTCCCTGTGAGCTAAGTTTCTTACAGGGCGCTTTCTCAACTAAAAATAAGTTCAAATAGATGAAACCATTGTTAACTTCCCCCACCCAACAAAACACTTCGTACCTCCTTGTCGATCTCCATTCCCAGGTCGAGAAAAACAAACAACAGACTGTCAATTTTTGTTCACTCTAAGGCTTAATCACACAAGTATATCGCCGCAAACGTGTTTGACGGAGCCACTTGAGAAAAATGACTTACTTTCAAATGGCGTATTGATATAGGAGGACATTGGCCCTCTCAGTAACAGCCATTTTAATTCATCGAAAGGAAACCAACTGCAAACTCTATCGCTTCATGAAACATGTGACTGTGATCGTGACATTTTGTGCCAAGAAAAATGTCCGCTTAGGAGAACGGAAATCAGATAAACATCAGAGCTTATATGACACAATCATAAAAACCAATCTATGCAGTTCTGTACTGGACGCCAGTCTCTGATGCGTCCTCTGGTTAAAGAATGTGGAGCATGGAAGTCATCTTGTATTCAGCTGGAAGCACTGCATAATCAACAACGGTGATACCGTCACTCACTGATTAATCAGGGTAATGCTTGGTCAAGCGTCCTCAGACACTTTGTTTGTTGTTTTGCTCTATGGCCTCAGAAAATCACCGGGATAGATACAGCAGTGTGGGAAAAACGAGACGTTTATTTCTTGAAGCCAACCCAGATAATACAAATAAAAGGGTCCACAAAAGACGAAAAGGCGTTTGAAGGCTAATAAAGCAACATTTCCGAGGTCATCATCCCAGTCCAATGCTTGCTTCAAGGACGTTAAGTTGCTCCACAGAAAGAACTCTATATTGACCTTCAAGGAGTGTTGCTCTACACCCAAGGAATTCTTCTTTCTTGTTGTGGTCATAGAAAATTGGCAGTTCAAAGCCGGATATAACAATGTTCCTCCATCTTATAAGCACGCGCCTGACTACTGTCAGGTATCCGCACAAACAAGTAAACCACGATCCACGAGCTTTCATTTTTTGCTTCTTAGGGAGAATTAAACTTTGTTGAAAACAAATTATCAAGTGAGAGCTTTGCACAAAGATCACTTTCCTCATTTGTTGCTTTATCTTCTTTATCTTCCATGGCTGGGAAGTGGCATAATGTGAAATTTCTGACTGGAAAGTGTAGAAAATTTCTAGTTTAATGCATCAATAGCAAAGGGTAACATGTGAGTTATCATGCCTTGGAACTTGGGATGACATATGGTGATTGGATGGTATTGAGAATGTTCGCTTATTTGCCGGCATAATGTGACGTTTGTGGCCACCCTGGCTAGCTCAACGGACAAGGCATCAGCCAATGCTCAGGAATGTTAACACAACGTACTTAACTGCAAAAATGGCACCAATTGATGCATGTTGATAAGCTTGGTTGAA
>NW_008752271.1:0-2916 GCF_000715545.1 Opisthorchis viverrini | reverse complement strand
TGTTCAGGTTACTCCATAAATTCGCGTATTAACTGTCACTGTTAGTAGTCTATTTACTGAACTTGTCTGGTGATAAGCGGTGAGGCTGACTACATGAAATATCATCAGTTACACACATTGGGTGTACGAGGTCACGATAGTGATCCGCTGAACGGATCCAGTTCCAGGAGAGAAATGAAATGCACTGATTTATTTTATTCCCGTCAATAAAATGTTCGGTTTCGCTTGCTCATCACTGAACAACGGTCAACTATCCATACCAACCTTCAAGTAGGGGGATCGACAGGGAACTCAGTTGCACAAAGAAGAAAGACGACTCCACACAAGCCTGCCTGATGCACCAATCAGAGCTGCGTGATTGCAGATCATAAGGGCGGCATTAAACCTGTGGAGTTTGGTAGTGATCTGGCATTTTACCGCTTAAGGGGGCATATTTCGTGTGGTAACCGAAGTATCACAGTAGCTGGTTCTGTTTCATAGTAAAGCACAAATGTGTATTGAGAGAGCATCAATTCTCATTCCCGTAGTTGTTAGCGCGAGAACAAATATCTAGAAAAAAACAACAACCTTTTGCTTCTAGGCCGGTCAGTGAAAGGAAGAGCTACGGTGTTTAAAAACCCGCAACTCACAAATCAACCCGCAGTTTAACCAACCCGCAGTTTAACTAACCAACATTGTCAATGAAATGTTCTAGTGTAAATGAAATCTGTCTGCGCTGAAAACCCAAGAGGCGGTGTGCACCTACTTCACCAGCTGTGTGGATCCAAGAAAACTTCAATAAGCTTCAAATCTGCAAATTCCCGACTAGTACTTCAAACGCAAGCGTCTAATCAGGAATGTGATTAACTTTCCCCTAGACAGGATATAGATCCACCCATCCTTCAATCATGGAATCCAAATCACCTGGTCACCTGTTAGCTGGCTTCTCCAGTGAAAACATCTCCGATGGACGGATGCTGAGAGACTTTTTCTTCCCCATTCCTTATCTTCCTACACGCTGCTGGTATCTAGAGAACATGTGGGAAATTTTATGGCTGAAACTGAAACCAATCCATTCTGAAACGCCAAGCAGCATTTACAGCTGCTTCGTGCTCGCTTAGGAGCGTAGCATGAAACTTCAGAAAGTTTTCAGCCCTCGATCTCCAGACTGGTAGTTTGAAAACTTAACCTTTTCGACGATGAGCAAACGATCGATAGTGTGCGTACTCGCCCAGAGTGCCTCACACTACCAAAAGACGGGATTACTTGATGCACCCTAAATTGTGTGGGCGCACGACATACTAGTCCTCCAGGGGGATTATGTAACGTCACAAATCGCCTAACTATCACCGCGGTCTCCAGAAACAAGGCAAACGGTGTTCGTCGCTAGCTAATTACAAGCAAAAAGTGGGTTGGCTGAAAGTTTTTACGAGAGTTTCACCTGGAACCCAGCTGAATCTCTCGTTTATGATCTTTTCAAGCAACTGAATGTGCTTCACCAGGCCACCTTATGTTTCAGTTTACACAGTATTTGAGATACCACGATGCATGTATAAACGTAATACACTGCTCGTAAGGTTGCTGAAAACTCTTCGCAGCCCACGACCGGTTTGGCCTTCTTGAAGTTCATCAAGAAAATGCAGTCTCCGAGTTGGCTGAACTACATTCCGACTTTCTTCATGAACACAGGGGTGCCCTAATAAACAAAAGTCCGACAAAAAGGTTGGAAGAGAGGCAATAAAATAACGCCATAAAATGGCTTTCTACTGTTCGAAAATGGTGTTCAGTTCTCAGCAACGGAAAACTGAGCAAAAAATCGCATTTGATTTCTCTCCGGCCAGCGAGCTGAAAAAATGCTTTTGTAACCAAATTAGTGTGCAACTGAGTGTGAATTGCGTCCAGTTTGAGTTCGAACATTCATAAATTTGACATAAACTCAAGGATCGTCCCCACCTCATGAACTCAAGAATGTGGGAACCGGTCGTGATTTGTCGAAGTTTTCAGCGATGTGTTGTTTTTGTTCATTTCGATTCACATTGTACATTTATAGGGATGAATAAGGATTTACGGTTTAAACACAGTGAGAAACAGGGTTTAATCCTTTTTGAATTTCACGAGAGACTCAAATGAATCTCTCGTTTATGATATTCTACAACTGAAAGTGCTGCACATAGGCCGCCTCATGTTTCAGTTGGCACGATATTACCCAGCTGAATCTCTCGTTTATGATGTTTCCAGGCAACTGAACGTGCTGCACCAGGCCGCTTCATGTTTCAGCTGCTACGATATTCGAGATAAACCAAATTAGTTTGCAAATGAGTGCATTTCGCTAATTTCGTGCAATCTGGTTTCAAGTAAAACCCAAGGTCGACGGAAACTCGTGGACTGTGCCTACCTGATAAGCCCCAAGAAGGGCGAAACCGATCGTGGGCTGTCGAAGAGTTTTCAGCAAACTTGTGAGTTGTTTCCTTTATGAGGGTGTATTCCTATTGACCAAACAACACGGAAATTGAAATGCTGAACCAAGTTCCCAGATGTGGCGACCTTGAAACACAAGTAGAGCGGAATAAACAGTGAACTGTGCGTAAGCGTGGGCTGTTTGTTTTTTATGTGCATTTGCTTGTAAGCTGAACAACTGGAGCTGGCGGGTGAACTTTGACGGCGCAGGATATTGTCACGCGGTGCGACAGCATTTGCTTCGAGCACAAAATAATGCGAACTTGTGGCGATTGCGTATTTTTCATGTACCGGACCAAGACATTTGTTATATGGTTCGCGTTGTTGTACACCGACAAAATTATGGTGCCCGATGACCGGCCGTTAGAGCAGCCATCCGAGCTAACGTGCTTCGGTGATGGTATTAGGAAAAAGCGGGGCTAATATCCCTTTAAGCTAAAATACAACTCACCCAATCTATGTGTGATCAGATAACGTTCA
>NW_008752270.1:140163-147538 GCF_000715545.1 Opisthorchis viverrini | reverse complement strand
CCTGCCATATCTCACTTAGTCTGTTTGCAGTCTACGAGGATATGTTTTCGCAATATGTGTATATGGGGCGAATTGGTGCCAATATGTGGAGGATTCAATGTGGTCGGCAAATTGTCTGACGAGATAGGCAAATGGGGCGCTAGACATGTGTAGCCCCATGGGACGTCAAAGGCAAATATATGAAGCTCGCAGCCCGTGGTGAATATATATCGCACAGAGAGGTTTTGGTCCGGCAATCAGTTGAGGCTGTTTTCTAAATGGTCTCGGAGGAGACCTGCGAGATCACACTCAGACTGTGAGCAACCTGCGAGGATGTGTTTGCGCGATATGAGTATACGGGGCGAATTGTAGCCAACATATTCAGAAATCAATGCGGTTGGCAAATTGTCTTACGAGGTTGGCAAATAGGAATCTGGAGATTCGTAGCCCCGTGGCACTTGAAATTCGAATATATGAACCTCGCATCCCGTGGTGAATATATATCTCGCCGGAAATTTTTATCTCTGTCTGTGTGTCTTTTTTTTGACATGGTTTTTTAGCAACTGCTCTATGTTATTCTTTTTTCGGGATAATTTTTCAGTGCGCTTTTTTTTAGACGATTTTTTTATACGGCGATATATTCTATAATGTTTTTTCTTCGGGAATGGTTTCCGCGGTGCACGTGTTATGGACATTATTTGCCCCTTGGAAAGTGAGGTGCTATCCTGTTCAGATTACACCCAATGCTTTTTCTCGGTCGGGACTTTTTTTCAGGTCTAGTTGTTAATTCAGTGTGGTTGCGAAACTCTCTCAGAGTTTACTAGCTCTGTGTGAGCGTCTGAGAATCGACCAGTATATATTTGTGCGATTTGACTATAGGAAGTAGATTGGGACCAATATACGCCAGAATGACTGGCGTTGGCCAATTGTTTCAGGAGATATGTGAATGGCACCCCAGACAGAATTTGCCTGATAGAATATCAATGGCCAATCTCCGGAGATTACAGTCAATGCTAGATCTAAATCTGATAGGAATTGAAGGTAACAGGGAAGAATAAACCCATACCTAAATTTCAGCAGATTGGCTTGATACGTGTTAGGGGCAACTTGATCCATGCGTGTAGTTTTTTCGTGGTCGGAACTGAGTGAAAGAGCGTATAGGGGTGCGCAGTCAAGAGTGGGTTTTTTCGGGTGAGCTTTCAAAATGAGTATGGCAGTACCTTGCAATCACTGCAGTGATATGGTTTATGAACAGCACCTTAACGGGTGTAATGTTTGAGGTGTTGGACTGGGATATGCAATTCTGTGGGCGCGGAGTTTTTCAGGTTAGCTAAGTAAATATGCAAACCTAGAACAAAGTCGACGGAAAATCAAGTGTTTCCTAGTCTGGTTGGGGATCAGTTTGGATGGTAATCACAGACTAGTTGGAGTGGAAAACAGCCAACCTAACGTTCAATGCAGGTGTTGCCGATGGTCAAACATCGGAGGATAATGGAATGGAACGAGATCTTATAGCCAGATGCGCTTGAGGGGGCGTCACATAGGATGGAATAGGATGAATGAAAAAACTAAACCTTAGGTTACTCACGGCTAGGGCGAAAATAACAAGGGACGCGATGAGGCAGGATAGTGGTAGATTTGCAGTAAGTAGCCCAGCAACCAGGGATCGGTTTGCCAATATAAGCCACCATAGTGGTAACAATAATGATTATTCGCTAGCGGCGGGCAAAAGGCAAGAGAGAAAAAATTGGTATAAGTGCACATGGGTTTAGTGTGGTAAGGGGAAGTAAGCACAGGACTGACTTGAATAGAACTTCTTAGATGATTCCTAGTTTACATGGAATTTATTACATGAGTTGGACAGTACGATAATTTAGGCGGGAAAGTAAATGTGAAGGAAATGTTCACCAGCCTTCGAAGCATTGTCATCAGCTTCAATCAACATGTATTGCATGGCGAAAAAGTGGCTAGTATATTCGAATATTTTGTGCATACACGTGGAAGTGCAGTTGGTTGCACTACTTTAACGTGAATAGGATTTTAGTCCGGCTATATCAACTGATGCACGTCCGAAGATTGATGTGGTCAACGAATTCTAGGCATTAAGTCCACGACGGTTAATACGACGACCATAATGTGTGCAACACTCTTTAACTCTACTTTCGCTGGTGCCAACATTGGTTCACACATGGAAACTTCATTATTGACAATTAGACTTACTAAGCAAGTAGTAAGTTTGCCTTTATAACAATAAAAGTTCCAAAGAATTTTACTGGATGTATAAAAGAGAACAAATTGAATAAGCGCTTTAATTTCGGACCATCACTGGATGCTATTGGTTTACATAAAACAACGGAGCAACTACTCTTCTCGCTGTACCGGTCCAACAAATAAATAAAATATTCTGCCAATGGTTGTCCTATAAATTTCAAGCGCGAGCATGTTGAAACAAAAGTGCACACCACCATCGCTGGCCGTTGAACTAGGTCATCATGTACAGTTGAGTTTCCAGATGGCGTCGCTCATAAACATGGGTCTATCAGTTACGATAACTAGCCAAGTGAAGTGAAAAGGCGTAGGGTTATCATGATGAGGAGCAGCGGTTGGCTTTACTTTCCGGTATAGTTGTTGAGCTTTTGAAGGCAAGCTCTTCAAAACCTACAGCGCCGAAGGTAGACGGACAATATCACCATATCTAAAACTTCTGATGAGTAATAATGTTTATTATCAACTAGTGGGTGGCATACCTTTAGGCATGATCGTAATGTCACAGTCAGAATAACAGCATGACCGGCAGGGTTTG
The DNA here is from genome assembly GCF_000715545.1 of Opisthorchis viverrini. NCBI lineage: Eukaryota > Metazoa > Platyhelminthes > Trematoda > Opisthorchiida > Opisthorchiidae > Opisthorchis > Opisthorchis viverrini. The sequence continues at coordinate 144,756 of NW_008752270.1, read as the reverse complement.
CGAGTACCGGAAATTTCGTGGAAGAGGGATGGTGACATAAACGTGAACACAGTCCCAAGTAGGCGGCATGGGTAGGGACCAAAATTACACGGGCTCTTCCCTCGTTATGGGAGGCATATCAGATGAGACTGGATACGGTTTTAAAATTTGTAAATAGCGGGCAAAATCAGTACAAGGGAGGGCATACCAACAGGTTTCCTATCTGGTACGTGATTAAAAAAACTTCAAACTGCAAAAGATGTGGAGCCAGAGTAACGGATCTCGAGATGCAGCAGAACTGCCCCCGATCTGACCGGACAACCTGAACTAAAGCTTTAAACAGTCGCTGAGGTCTCGTCGCCTTCGGCTGTTGGGCGTCTGGTCAGGGTCACGAAAAAGCGTAGGTAAATGTAGTGAAGTGGATGAATATGCATTGCGGATAAATGGCAGTAGGAAACTCAGAATCGCCGTGTACAGTGAGACTGGAGAGACCCACTAGTGTTGCTGCTGGAGCGGGTTTAAGCGGCAAAGTCCATTAAGAAGTGGAGTTCACGCAAGCTCATAAGAAGAAACGCGAACCGCAGTGTCACAGTGGCTTGATGCAAGTCGAGGGGATAGGAAGATAGAATAACAGGGCCTTCTACTTGTCTACTAACTGTATCGTCCCTAAACTCAAATGCGCTCCGGACCTGATTCATAGGAGAGGTTGAGGGAGTGGTTGGGTAGTAGTAAATCGGCGGCTTTTTCACAGGTAATGAATTTGTCCATGGACTGAGAAAAATTATGGTGATGCCTGATGTTTTGCAGCTGCTCAGGAAGGCTGTTCCAGGTGAACCGTATAGAAGCGCCACTAAGCCAGCCACCTGATTGGAGTTTACACTGGATATACCGTGCACGCAATGCCCCATTTAAAGAACATCAAAGAAAGTTGAACTTAGATAAGATTTAGTTTCGTACTTGATCGACGTTCACTAGAAGCACGCCCAAATTATTTCGGCCAAAACTACAGGGTTTTACGAGGAGTTGGTTCAATTTACCCGCATCTTTCGGTGATATTTTACTCAACATCTTGTCTAGTTGAGAGAATTTTGAATGTCACGGGCCATTATTGATTTGCGTTTTGTTCCCGGGCTTCGAGGGATAAAACCCGAAATTGCACTTTACCATATTTCAGCGTTCTTTGGTGTTCTTTAAGAACGAAATACTATCTACAGGATACACAATGCAAATTCCACCCAGGAAAGCCGGTCCTTTGTGCTTGTTAGCTTTATAGGTTCCCGATTTAACAAATGAGATAATTTTGTTTAGCGCACTTCGCCTCAACATATTTTCCTACGGAGCTGAGCTTCTTTTAAGTACAACATTGTCGGACTAAAGCATAAAATGGGCAGTGAAAATTGAAAGGCAATCTTATGGATGAAATTCTTTCGCGGATATACGTAACTAGCCTGTGGACAATAGAGCGTTGGGAGGTAAATGTTGATAAATCACCACCACAATGGTATCCTTTCTTTTAAGATTGCCACTCGCAGTTGGTGGAAAACGTCATAAAGCGGCCAGCATGATGGCGAGAGCAGTCGTCACTCGCCTGGACTAGTTATAATAACTGCCAGACCCGTATCTATGCGCAGCGCTGATAATGAGGCCTCACATATACACGGCAGCCTAATTCGATGGCCAGCGACGCCTTTCATACGCGTTGTATTTCATCTCGAGTCCCCAAAGTGACGGCTAGGCCCGTGTCTGGGCGCGGTGCTGCTCATGAGGTCTAAGCTACGCACAGCAACTTAATCCAATAACCAACAACAGTCTTATACTCAACTTCACGTGATGTCACATACCTTCGCTACCTATAGTAAACACCAGACGGGTCGGTAAAAATGAGGCGTCAACTGTGCGTGATAGCCCGATCTGATGTACTGGCACTCTCATAAATGCACTTAATTTCGCTTAACCTGGCCATTTATCGTACCTGTTAGGTTCGTGACCATGTACGGCGTTGATTATGATCGGTAACATATCGGTGACGGTAACGGCGATACTACTGATGGGGAGGCGCGCGAGTAGTATGTGTTGTTCGTAGAATTTTGCTTTTCGCCTTTTGAAGCAGGGAGATCTGTTGCAGGATTCGTGAAGCCACTTTGTAACATTTGCTTCAATTTGACAGACGAATGAGTGGAGTCAATGAATCTCCGGGAAAGTTCAAGAAGACTCGTTTGGGAGGAGATAAGTGTCCAGTTTTTGTAACCAAGATGCAGATTAGAGTCCTGCTTCCCTGTTCAATGGTCTGTAACCGGTCAGTTGGCATTTCCTAATTAAATAACTCCGCAGCGAGGGCCTTTCACCTCCAGTAAACACCAGGCGGGTTGGTCAAAATGAGGCGTCAACCGCGCGTGATAGCCCAATCTGATGTACTGGCACCCTCGTAAATGCACTTGATTTCGCCTAACCTGGCCATTTATCGTACCTGTGAGGTCCGTGACCATTCGTGACGTTGATTATGTGCGGTAACCTAAACAAACCTAATCCGTCACACATTTCGGTACACGATTTCACTTCTGCTAATTGAGATTAACGCCAGGTAAATGTTTATGCGAATCAATGAATCCAAGCTTTCAGCCATGCACACGAACCCTATTTGATGGCGAACGGCGGATATCATACTCATAACTGGATGCGATATTGCCTACTTTGATTACTTTTCGTAACAGCTGAGCCAGCGCCTATACGCGACACTGATTATTAGGCCTCAACAATGCGCAGTGTCCCGACCTAACGGCCAACAATGACCCGTCATACTCACACCTGCACTCAATGTCGCATATCATGACTACTTATAGTAACCTGCGGGCCCATACACATGGTCAGATCTGCCTACGTGGAGCACTAAACTCTAGCTTCACTCCAGTTCTGCTTTTCTACACAAATACCAAGTGGCTTAATAGAATCGACACGTAGCCATCCAGCACTCAGCAACAGTGGTAGTACCGTCAGCTGGGCGCTGCTTTCGGAGGAACCGAACAGCTAAGGTGGTTGAGTTTGCAATATTCATCGTCCGATTACATTTATGTAAGCGTCTACATCTCGGACACAGATGATTGAAGTCATCCCCAGGCTCTATTCCATGCCTGTCATGTGGGTTTTCGATCCCATTCAAATAATCTACGACGCCAAAGTATTGTAATCCATTTTTGCTTCTTAAAAATCGTTTCTAAATGTTGCTGAGCTATGGTTGATACAACAGTTGTCAACCACCTAAAGAAGTCTTAGATCTGCAGCTCGATTAGCCATAAAACAAAGCAGCCCGTGTTGAAGCCTGATACACAGGTTCCTTGATAATAAGGGACATACCACTTTGATGACATGGATGTTTCAAATAGGTAAACGCGACCAGAGCTCGCAGATTTGTTCACTCACCCCATTTGTCAAAATACAATCAAAACTAGTACAACTTTCAATGCACGTATCACGTTTCACAAATTCGTACGCCTCCATGGATTGCGAGCGGTGTGTTCAGTGACTGCATCTCCAGGAACAATGCTTCGGTGACCTTCACGTTTCAAAATTCGTACGCCTCCATGGATTGCGAGCGGTGTGTTCAGTGACTGCATCTCCAGGAACAATGCTTCGGTGACCTGTTACCGTTTCTATCACATTCACTTCCTCTCCTGGGTTGTGTCACTGAACAACTCATGTAATAAATTCCAGGCACATTGGTCCATCACCTCTGAAGCATTCCTTCCTTTAGTAAGTATGTTTTATTTCTGATGAGTAGGAATCTACTCCGATCGTGTTGCATTCAGTCGCCACTTAGATTGTGGTAAACGCTCAGATTTTACTCTGCATTGCTGCGCTTTCTGCTATCAAGCTCACAGGCATTACGAGACCTCATCCCATTCCCCCATTTCCTCAGCTTCGAACCCCTGCAATACCCGGTTGAGACACACTACTTGCTGATATCCACTTAACCTGGCCAAATATTAACATCCGCTAGATCGTCAAACGTAGCAGGAAAATACTCACGATCTCATATTGGCTTCGCGCCACCTCAGCGAATCCCGGTAAAGGGATAAAACACACCGCTGCAAGCAATATTGCACATCACAGCGAATAACCAGAAGAAGAACCTACGTTGCGGGGCTACACAGCGTATGTGGAATTATCATCGTTTATTTCCCTAGCGGACGACAAAGGCGCAGAGGTGAACTTCACACCCAGTTCACAAGTTCTGAGCTGAATTGAGCCAGCTGTGCGGAGACAAACAGCGAAGTCTACCGACAGATCAACCACAATGGTTGACCTTGCTGCGGGGTACTGCTGCAAGAACCCAATAACCAAAGAAACCGCGGCCCTCCCAGCCTGCAGATCCACTCCATCAAGAGCAGCCTCTCCGATCGTGGACAGTCATCGCTCATGATCCCGACACCAGCGTACTGAAAATTCCCGGAAGTTTGTATTATCAGAATTCCGGACGTGAGAGTATACGGAGAGCTCTCCAAAGGCTTCCGTACACAAAGCGGTGTCCGTCAGGGATGCCCACTCTCTCCATTCCTTTTCAACTTTGTGATCGATGAAATAATGAGACGAACGCTGGAGGGTCTCCAAAACCCTGGT
>NW_008752270.1:129670-138933 GCF_000715545.1 Opisthorchis viverrini | reverse complement strand
AACATTAATCTTGGGCAGTAATTACTGTCCCGCGCTTATAACTTAGAGAACAGTTCTACATCCTATTCCCGCTTGTACCTTCCAGGTGAACAAAAGCCGCCGAATTACAAGAACAAACTCAACCCGGGAAAGTTGGGTGAAAACCTCGATCCTTGTATCAATCTGTGAACATGGCACGTTATATTGTGATAATGTTAACACTAAACAGTGACATACCGGTTGAGACGCCACAAGCAATATAGCCATGTATACAAGAGTCGATAAGATTACGGCGAGGGATACTTTCTACCGTCCCGCATGTGATTTGATGAACCTGTTTGTACGAATGCTCCATAGTCCCAATAACTGTGGCACTGTAGCGTGGGATGTCAGGATGTCAGAAGTATTCGACGTTCGCGAGGATGTGGCGATGGTACACGCCGGTTCTGAAATGTGCAAGTATGGAAATTTGTATTATTGCAGCCACAAGGCATATAGAGCACACACTCGCACAGATTGGATGACGCAAGAGCGAAGCAACAACGGGCATATATTGAAACCGAAACCAAGGGCACTAGTCCAGCGGGGTACAAAAGTATGTCAAGGCCACTCGGAGGCGTGTAAAAGCGGTCTATTCCCTGCTGTCCGCGGCTCGTGGTTACTCGTCCATGGTATCTGTAATAGAGAGAGAGAGGGTGGGCACACGTAGGGTCGTATGATAGACGTGCAAACAGCCGAGTTTCAGTTGCGTTAAACAGCAATTGTCAATTGTAATATGCACGCTATGGAAACACCAGGGGACAGTGATTCTCCGAAGGCAGGTGTTCACGACAATTTCTGTGGATGGAAAACAGAAATAAAGCTCATGAGCCAAGGCCCAGTACGCAAGGTTGTACATCACCAATACTTACATATGAATCAACCAGAATGACAGACACCGTATACTACACAATAATTGGCGCTCTCCGGGCATGCGCAGTACTCGTGTGTGTCCAGTTCACACTTTCAGAGTTCCAGAGTTCAGAGACCCATGCGCAGAATTGATGTCTTCGCCCATGTAGAGGTTGTTCTTATCGTTCACCTCTTTCGGTTCACTCAAAGAGCTAGGATATGTAGCACGGCTCTTTGGGCTAGTGGCGGTTGGCGGTAAATTTGAAAACGCGGGAAGTCGCAATCGAGCCCGTTAGCAGCACAATGCTCTTAGCTACAAAACGGTTACAAGCGCAGTGAAACATTTTACGCCAAAGTGTCGCAGTTTCTGGCATATGTACTCAAAGCGAAAAACATCCTGATCCACGTTCTTATTTTTCCACCTCACCAGATTTCACTGTCCACCGGAACAATCATAAATCTGGTCGAAAATTCTGGTGGAATAGTTCCCCAGTGACGCTGATACCCCGGGGTGCCCAAATAGGGCTTAAACGTTTCGCCCGGTATTATCAAAATAATTGCCCGATTGCCTTAGCCCATCACAGACAAGTCATGGCCTTCGAAAATTCCATTCCATTGTACGAATAATGCACGGAATAATGCGCGGAGATGGATTCCACAGTGTGGGCGGAATTAGCATTTTAATGGCTACCTGTGGCCTCACCCTGCCATGTCCTAGACCCACACATGAAATTTTCCTCAAACCATGGTTCGAGAAAATAAAATTTCAATTCAAATATTAGCCATCAGTCGTGGTTATCCGGCCACGTAACATCTGATTCAAAAGGCCACGGCTTCGTTAGAAGCTGTTTAAACGTACCGGGAGTACACCGTGCACGTGAAATTCGTATTTTAATGACTGCCGGTGGCCTAGAGCATTGTCTCTGTAAAAGCGGTGAAAAATTTTGTGGAAAAGCTCGTTTCTTCGTGTGTTTCCCCACACAGCGGCTTTGTTAATACTCTCTAAACGACTTAGACAATAATTAGGCCCATTACGTCCACGCAAATTGGATCGAGTGTTCGCGGCCTATATATGGAAAATTCTTCCATGATTGCGACCAGTGCCTCAACAAAGCCAAGGAATTCGTCAGTAAGTTTTTGTCTTTTGTGATGGTCGGCATATGTGACGTCTGACTTAGGACAAGGTTTGATATTCACCGGTATACCGAGCCGCTAATAGTGCCGTTGGGTGAGCCATTGGGTTTGTGGACAGAACAAGTAGACGGCACAATAATTTGGCCACTGCCTTCAAGTCCTTGCACAAATCAAACCGACCGAAACGATCTTGTTGGTAACACGATGGTCAGGGAATAGTAATCGAGGTACCGTCATCACGAAGCCGCACATCCGTTCGTGGATAGCGCCGTACATGGACAACTTGGATGACCCGTTTAGGGTTGTCAGTGTAGTTACGACATTGTTAGATACATCGAAGATCCACGGTGGTTCATTGCTGCCAATCAGCTAAGGGGAAAAGAAGGCAGTGTCCTGTTATGGCTCGATCACGCTGCGAGCGAAACAATATGATATGCGGATCGTGGCAATACTCTATCCCCAGCTATGTTGCTTGATCCAGACTCCTAACACGGCGGACAGTAAGAAGACGAAAAACCTCGGACACAAAATTTAATGATCCAAAAACACGCGATCAACAGGCGATCATGGGAAAAAATGACAATGCACACATATATATATATATTCATGGTTTGACCTTGAAGATGCCGGAAGTTCGCTAGCACACATAAAATTACAGAGTTTTGGGGGGTATTGATATCCCCAAAACCTCACCTTGTGAAAAGTCAGTAACATACTCGATGTTGAAGATGCGTTCGCTAGCACACATAAAATTACAGAGTTTTGGGGGGTATTGATATCCCCAAAACCTCACCTTGTGAAAAGTCAGTAACGTAACAGATGGGGTCGACCTGGATACGTTCCGGCTGGCGGCGGCGTCGGTCTGTCCACCGCCTGGGAAGAAGTGTTGGATCAGTTACTGGGCTGCCGGTCACACTCTCCTTTTTCGGAGCTGTCTCAGTTTTCAGCTCAAAAGTATCGAGCAATATGTCCAACGGTACGGTGCCCGAACATACTTGAGTTTCCGGCGTGCTGTTAAAGCGGAGTTGGTTTTGATGTCTGGTTCAGGTGTCTTGACCAACTGCCACCGTATGGACCTTGACTCAGTAGGTTGTGTTGGCAACATGGAAGAATGCACATCTCTCAGTTTACGGCCCATGAGTGCCTCTGGCGGTGACTGGTGGTTTGCCAAAGCGTCATTCGGGGTCGTTCGGTACACAAACAGGAATCTCTGAAGGGCTTCGACGGATGTCTCCTCCCCTCGAGCTTTAAGCAAAGCCCTCTTGAATGTGTCGACGAACCTTTCTGCTTGACCGTTCGATTGTGGGTGGTACGGTGGTGAACGAACGTGTGTTATCGCATGTCGAGTGCAGAAGTCGCGGAACTCAGCAGAGGTGAACTGCGAACCATTGTCTGAGACTATGGACTCCGGTAATCCATGCTGACTGAAAATGTTGGATAACACTCTCAGCGTACTAGATGTTGTTGGAGATGACACCGGAACGATTTCTGGCCACTTGGAAAAAGCGTCAATCAAAACCAAATAAAAAGTGCCATTTATCGGTCCTGCGTAATCAATGTGGATCCGAGACCAGGGCTTTTCAGGTCGAGGCCAGGGAACCGGTGGTTGGTGTGGCGGATTCTTTGAAGCTTGTTGACATCGGGAGCAGCGTTTTACAAAATCAGTGATGTGCTGGTCCATGTGCGGCCAGTATGCGTAACTGCGAGCTATTGACTTCATACGGTTGATTCCTGGATGTCCAGAATGGAACTGACGAAGAACTCGATGGCGTAAAGGTTGCGGAATCACCACGCGATCTCCAAACATTAAACAATCTTTTACGATCGCTAATGCATCTCGGCGATGAAAGAGCTGTCGAAGGGAATCATCTTTGAGATTCGAAGGCCACCGAGAATTCATGAATCGGATCACCTTTTGAAGCGTTCCATCAGCTGTGGTAGCTCTTTGAACCTCTGTTACTGTCACGGGCAGGGCACGAACGGACTGGACCAACTGTGGGTCGGCTGGGTCCTCAAATGCAACATGCGCAATAACCGTGTCTTCTTCGGGTGTTGGCTGGTTGTTGATCAGCCGAGATAATGCATCGGCCTGACCGAAGTCGGTGGTGCGTCGATATTGAATATCGAAGTCATAACCCAGCATAATCAGGGCCCATCTTTGCAGGCGGTTGGCAGAGTGTACGGGAACACCTTTCCTTGAGCCGAAAATGGAGAGCAATGGTTTATGATCGGTAAGTAGGGTGAAACGGCGGCCATACAACATTTTGTGGAAACGCCGAACCGCGAACACTAAGGCCAACGCTTCTTTCTCTATCTGTGCGTATCGCTGTTCTGCTGGGGTTAGTGATTTCGACGCATGCATAATGGCCCTCTCCGATCCGTCTGGAAAGACGTGTAGAATGACGGCACCGACACCAAAATTAGAGGCATCAGCTGCCACAACGATCGGCAGCTTTGGGTCGTAGTGGGTAAGTAGCAGATCAGAACTGAGCATCGTCTTTAGTTTGCAGAATGCTTCCTCGCATTCGTCTGACCAACACCAGGGGACATCCTTTCCAAGCAACCGATTTAGCGGGGGCCGGATGTCGTGCAACGAAGGCAGGAATGCCGAATAGTAGCTGATTAACCCCAAAAGGGAACGTAATGATGGTACATCCTTAGGAGGTGGCATCTGCTGTATAGCTCGAACGTTTTCCGGGTCAGGATAGCGACCAGAGGCGTCAAAAATGAACCCAAGATATTTCACAGTTGTCAAGAAGAATTGACACTTCTCGGGACGGAGGCGGAGGCCATTGTCCTGAATGCGCAGTAAGACGGCATTGATTCGCTCACGAAGCTCTTCGGGGGAAACAGCAACGATCAGCACGTCGTCCAGGTATGCGACCACACCTGGAATGCCAGAAAGGATGGTGTCCATCAATTGCTGGAAAATTGCTGGGGCGGTTTTGACGCCAAACGGAAGACGGTTGTACTGATACAGCCCGCGGTGTGTGTTGATTGTCAGTAGTGGGCGTGATTCTGGTGCGACTTCAACTTGAAGGTACGCTTCAGCCAGGTCGATTTTGGCGAAGAACTTCCCACCGTTCAGAACAGTGAATAGATCGTCGGGTACTGGTAGTGGATAATGGTGCTGCTGGATAGCTGCATTTAGGCCGGTTGAGAAATCGGCGCATATGCGGATGCCACCGTTAGGTTTCTTTACTACAACGATCGGCGCTGCCCAGGCAGAGTAGGATACAGGGGACAGAACGCCTTGTTCTTCCAACCGTTGAAGTTCGGCATCTACCAGTGGGAGGGAAGCGTACGGAACTGGTCTCTTTGGACGGAAGACTGGCGTAGCTCCCGGCACGAGGTGGAGGACTGCTTGTGTCGCAGTGCACTGACCGAGACCGGACTGGAAAACAATTGGAAATCGCTCCATAATGTCGGATGCATGATCTGGATGCGCTGTAGGAGACTGAACTGCATTGCAAACGGCGCTGATTGGAATGTCGGCTAACCCAAGGCGATCGAACCAATCAAGACCCAATAGGTTCAACTCAGTTGCCGTTATATAACACGACCCCACAAATGTAGTTCCTCGAAAAGATACACAGCACTGGAGCTCACCGGAAAGTTTTAACTCTCCACCGCAGGCACTGGTTGCAGTTCGAGCTGCTTGTCTGATCGGAGGTTGCCCGAGCGTGCGCCAAAGCCTCTCCGAAATGATGGTAATGTCCGACGCAGTGTCCAACTGCAGACGGATTGGATGACCATTTACGGTGACTGTCAGATACTTCCGGTTACCTGGCGTGTTGATCTGGAAAGTAGCCAGCAAACTGAGAGAGGAGCCAACAGGGTTCGATTTCGGTTTGGGACGGATGCGTGATGATTGCTTTGAAACAGCAGAGGCCGTATGCATCAGTGACTGACAATATCCATCTTTGTGTCCCACGGACTTACATTGGCGGCACCGATGCTTCTTGTAAGGACAGAACCTGACGAAGTGCCAGGCTCCACAGTGCCAACATTGTGAAGGTGGTGTCTTCTTTGAGCCTTTGTTTTGCTTCGGACCAGAACACTGCGAGGTCGATTTGGTTGGGCCAGAATTGACAGGGCCAGGCTGTTGCGTATCCTGGTGTATTGCATGAACCTCGGAACCGCCATGACCCCCGAGTTGGACCATCGCGGTGTCATGCTTCAGGTTAAGCAACCGTTGACACTCCGAGGTGACGGCCTGCAGCGTCATGGATGGGTCCTGCTCGATGCGGCTGAGAAGTCGGGTACGGATTTCTGCATCCTTCGGGGATTGTAGACCGCATATGAAAATCAGCGAATTGAACTGATATTCCGTTAACGCTCCGAGTTTGAACCGTTCGCATTCCCGGTTCACGATGCCAGGATATGTGAGGAAATCATCTGCATCACTCTTCACTGGCTTCATGCGTCGATAACGGATGTTGAAAAGTGACGTTTGCTCACCGAATATTTGTGAAAGCGTGTGGACCGTTTCATCAAAAGTGAAATCGCGCGGGTTCTTTGGCAGAATATAGTTAGCGTACTTATCACGCTCCGTGGGTCCAAGTTTGCGGAGCGGGAGGCGAAACTTCCAACTATCATCTTGAAGTGAAAAATCGACCCTGAACAGGTCTTCATTGCGACGAAACCAAGCATCAAACGTTATGCCGGCTGAGGGTTCATAGCAAAATTCGTTCATACTGCCAGCGATTCCATCAACCGACTGTGGGACGCTCGACGCCGCCGGTGAAGCCAAAGATGTAGCCGATGGTCGCTCCGTAAGTACTTTGATGACTTGCAGTTGTTGCTCAAACATTACTTTAAGTTGCTCTGCCTCCATCTTGCGTCACCAAATATGTTACAGTTCGGTCACGCAGCGAGCAAACAATATGATATGCGGATTGTGGCAATACTCAATCCCCAGCTATGTTGCTTGATCCAGACTCCTAACACGGCGGACAGTAAGAAGACGAAAAGCCTCGGACACAAAATTTAATGATCCAAAAACACGCTATCAACAGGCGATCATGGGAACAAATGACAATGGATATATGTATATTCATAGTTTGACCTTGAAGATGCCGGAAGTTCGCTAGCACACAAAATTACAGAGTTTTGGGGGGTATTGTTGTCCCCAACATGTCTACATTGGGGACCCAAAGCTAGAAGATCTAACTTAAATGTTTGCTGGAAAGCACCTCTATGCGAATTTGAATGCCACCCGAAATAACCGAGAGTCAACATTTGTCGCAATTACTAACTACTTCAATGGGGCGACACGACCAGATTTCAAAAACTGTAATCGATATTTACGTGCGGATAATATGTATGCGGTCGATGCGAATTGATGTGGATATATGTGGTTATCAGGGGCGTGCTTTGGTTAGATTGTGGGCAGCTAAGATATCTTGGAACTTACAGAGACATGAGATCGTAGATATCTGGTCCTGTTTTGTGTGTTGTAGAACGGGTCGACTTCAGAATTGAGCCGTTACTCCTTAAAGAAAAGCGTGTAGCTCTAAAAAATTAGTGGCCCATGCGGCGTCATATCGAGTGTATTTGGTGAGTACCTGTTTGCATTTTTTCTCTTCTATCAATGAATTTTTCTATTCATAGGGGATTATTCGGGATATATGGCACAGCTAGGACAAGCTCAGGCCGGAAACAGGCGTCCGAAAAAGTTGCTCCCATTTTAAATTTCCCCTTCCTTGCAGAAGGCGGGCTATGAGGTTCATCGTGCGGGAGGAATATATTTTGTGGGAGGGCGTGCAGTTGAATTGGGAGTTGTCAACCGTGGTCTTTCATATCGCCTTGGACAACAGGAGTAAGTATGGGATGGTGTACACGTTACGAAAGTTGTGGGGAGCTCCAAAAGCTTCCGTACACATAGCGGTGTCCGCCGAGAGCGCCCTCCCTTCATCCCCACTTAATTTCGAGATCAGTGAGATAATGGAACGAACGTTTAGCTGTCTTCTGAACCCGGTTTTAAAATATCTTCTGGAGAAAATCTTGTCGATTTGGAGTATGAAGTCATCTTTCTCATCTTCGAAAGGGGGAGGCGCAGGTGCTTTTGGATGGACTGACCAAAGTCATTCTGTCCTCTAGTGTGCACACTACCCACAAAGAGCCACGTTATCAGCCGATGTTTGTTCCCATCATTTGGTTGGCGTACCGTCAGGCACGATCGTAAGGTTAATCAGAATTTGCGTTTGATCGTAGTTGCAGGTAATGGGAATAGTGAGCGGCAGGGTACAGGTAAGAGAAGGAAGGACATAGTAGCGGGTGTGCTGTCGAAATGGGTACAGTAGTGCCATGCCATCATCGCGCTGAAATACCTCGGTTCCTGGACAGCCCGGTTACAGACGTCATTTTTGTGGTGATTGGGCTGGGATGTACAGTTCTGTGGGGAGTAGGGTATATTTGGTTGGCCTCGGAGGTGAAACAAAGCTTGTATAAGGGCCATCACTTCGCTGCAACCAATAATGCATTTGGCTGCCGAATCTCGCCATCGAATCATCGATGCACACATGGTTCCCTCGTCATCACCTATTGGACCAATTCAGCAGGTAGTGAACTTACCGTTATAACAGTTAGTCTCCAGGTTCAGTGCGGATGCCGACCGACAATTGTGGACGAAGGGCTTTTGTAAGCAACCGAGGAGTTAGCCAGTGTAAACGTTTCTAATGATATCGCAGAAATCGTGCATGATTTGCAATTGATTGCAATTTTTTTGCAGAAACCCTGTCGAGTGAAACATCGAGAACTAGGTTGATCACACATTGTTTTTCTACCGATGCACAATTAATGGAAACATGATTGGTTAAAGGTGGTTGTGTATTTTCAGGCATATGCGTTGGCAGGTGGACGACATATGAATATGAAGGACCGCCGTTGGTCGTTGGGTTAGTCTATTATGTAAAGTTCGGGAACTATAGTCAGCTACGAGCATGAGCACGGGCTTCGCAGTTACTATAAGCACGCCCGGCAGGTGATATCGAGTATAGTTTTGAGTATGACGGGCCGTCTCGGTCTTTGGACTAGGCTATTGGGCATAGTGGAAGCCTTATACTCAGCGTTGCACATAGAAACATGTCTTGCAATTTCGATAAGTAGCTATGGTAAGCGATATCGACTACACTCCGAGAATGATGGGCCGTCGTTGGTCGATTTGAGCACATATACCAAGAACCACGACACTTTGGCGCAAATGTTTCACTCCGCTTGCAGCCGTTTTGTGGCTAAGAGCATTGTGCCAGCTGCTA
>NW_008752270.1:124545-125217 GCF_000715545.1 Opisthorchis viverrini | reverse complement strand
TTCCATAGCGTGCATATTACAATTGACAATTGCTGTTTAACGCAACTGAAACTCGGCTGTTTGCACGTCTATCATACGACCCTACGTGTGCCCACCCTCTCTCTCTCTATTACAGATACCATGGACGAGTAACCACGAGCCGCGGACAGCAGGGAATAGACCGCTTTTACACGCCTCCGAGTGGCCTTGACATACTTTTGTACCCCGCTGGACTAGTGCCCTTGGTTTCGGTTTCAATATATGCCCGTTGTTGCTTCGCTCTTGCGTCATCCAATCTGTGCGAGTGTGTGCTCTATATGCCTTGTGGCTGCAATAATACAAATTTCCATACTTGCACATTTCAGAACCGGCGTGTACCATCGCCACATCCTCGCGAACGTCGAATACTTCTGACATCCTGACATCCCACGCTACAGTGCCACAGTTATTGGGACTATGGAGCATTCGTACAAACAGGTTCATCAAATCACATGCGGGACGGTAGAAAGTATCCCTCGCCGTAATCTTATCGACTCTTGTATACATGGCTATATTGCTTGTGGCGTCTCAACCGGTATGTCACTGTTTAGTGTTAACATTATCACAATATAACGTGCCATGTTCACAGATTGATACAAGGATCGAGGTTTTCACCCAACTTTCCCGGGTTGAGTTTGTTCTTGTAATTCGGCG
>NW_008752270.1:110169-122453 GCF_000715545.1 Opisthorchis viverrini | reverse complement strand
GAATTTTCAGTACGCTGGTGTCGGGATCATGAGCGATGACTGTCCACGATCGGAGAGGCTGCTCTTGATGGAGTGGAGCTGCAGGCTGGGAGTGCCGCGTTTTCTGTGGTTATTGGGTTCTTGCAGCAGTACCCCGCAGCAAGGTCAACCATTGTGGTTGATCTGTCGGTAGACTTCGCTGTTTGTCCCCGCACAGCTGGCTCAATTCAGCTCAGAACTTGTGAACTGGGTGTGAAGTTCACCTCTGCGCCTTTGTCGTCCGCTAGGGAAATAAACGATGATAATTTCACATACGCTGGATGGGGTGTCCACGCGAGGATTGTCGTCCCACGAGCATCACCTTCCCCAGTAGTATATTGTTCTGGGATGCTTGGGTAGGACCTGATATTCGGAGTCGTGACTGATTGCGTGGGCGTTCTTTTAGAAGGTACAGGCGTTTACACCTATCTTCAGGTTTGTCGTAAGTTTTTCGTAGTTGGTCGAACTGTTCCCAAACGAAAGTCTGTTACGCCCCACCCCCTAGGACTGTTTTGGCCAAGTTTTCGCGCCTCTAGAGAGTGGTCCTTGGAAATACGCTTGATCCTGACAGACCGCGCCGAAAACCCCTGTACGGCAGTTAGCGAGGAAAGGGTCATCCGAAGCCTAGATATTCATTTGCTTCCCTTTTGGCGTAACCACTGTGCGTGGAGCGATACATTTTTGGGCTTTGTGACGAACCTACCAAGGATCGACTGTGCCAATTTTGTTGACATGCTTGTTCTGGTGATCAAAACGGAACATGCCTACTGGTCTTTCCCACTCAGGAGTAGACACTTGTTTTCGTTTTTGCTGTCATGTTTATTGTGGAACGCATCGCAACCCTAAGGTAGAGACAGCTGGCGCAAACAAACGGGTCGGGAGAGTTAGATAATGGGCTTATCTGGTGGTCCTGCCAACGCGTACATGTGATATGCCATCAGGCCTGGCAGGCGTGACACTGCACTCCACGCGTAACATTCGGTGGACAGCCATTTCATCCACAACTGTTGTGGACAGCTGTAGAGGAGGGCAGCTTGCAAAAACCTGGCTTATGATTCTATGTGGGCGCATCGCAGAGATGGAGTGCAGTCTGACAGGTTTTACTCAGATAATGTTAGAATGAAAAACTCAATATAGATAGATTAAACAGCGAAAGAATTCTTCGACGAATTCGCACGAGCAAAAAAAGAAACCAATTTGGGAAGTACTGCGTGCACGTACCGCCCACGAATTTTTGCGCATCCAGTCAAGGTGTTCGGCGAGATGGATCAGTGGCTAGAGCGCGAATTTACTGACCGGAAGGTCTATGGTTGCAATCCGACCTCTTTTCAACTTCCCCTGTGTAGACTTGGATGACGTGGCAGTATCCCGGCTCTCGTGCCCCCTTCTGGTGGCATCGCAGTTAGGCGCCGAAAGGATGTTACAGCTGAACGATTTTTTGTGATGGAAATCTGTTCGAAAGTCAGTGAGTGGGTAGCAAACGCCACAGAGGCAGATTGAGTGGTGTGCGTTGAAAAAACCTGGAGAGGCTGTTTAAATCTCCTTTGTAAGATTACGCTCGGGGACGAATCGGGTTACGATATCTGCATGGACTGCATCATGGCTATTTTATTGGTATCTGCTTTCGTGGAAATGCATCGAGAAGATCGTGGGGACCGAACCCCTAAGTTTTGCGTTAGCTGTCTCTCCACAAGAGGCAGGGTTTTAGCCACTGACCACTGTCTCGACTACGCGTTCATTATCGGTACCGTAAGTGGACACTGTGCCGAGCTTATGTTCTTGTTGGACAAGCCGAGTCTAAGTTGATGTGTGACGGCTATTTTCATTGAACTATGTGATTGCAAGAGCACCCTGGATCTCCTGACACTCGTTGCATGATAGGTCGTCCAAACTAGAGGTCAAAACTGCCATCCCTTACTATCACTTGATTTTTTTTTACCGTAATCATATTTGTGCGGGCAGCACGCACTTCACTAAACTATGCTTCCGTTCCCCTTGTGATCAGGTGTTCTGCTGTTCAATGTACAGCGTTACCTCAAAGCTACCGGTTCGTGTACATTAAGGAAAGACAAGGCTCTGCCAGAACACGATGCGGACTGTCGAATCACTTGCACGGATCCAGTGCATTGGGTCGCCTTCAACAGTGGCGGTCTGGTTTTGGCTGTTGTTACATCCAACGAAGTACAAGGCACTTTTGTCCATTTAGTCGATCTCGTGGAGCTTTTACGGGTTGGTTCTTGTTTAGACTGGTTTGACTACCTTAAAATCTCTTGTGTATACTTGAATGCCATGCTGTCGTTTTTTATAGGTTGGCTCCACGCAACTTTCTTCAATCAGTCGTTCAGTTCGAGTCTGTGGTGGAGAGCCCTCAACCGCAACGGGACAGCCGGGTTGGGAGATTAGAGATTTTGCCTGGAGTCCAGCATCACCGGATACATTTGTACTTATCCTCAAGTGCGGGGTTGTTCGATTAATATCCGCATCACCTGACAGGTCGTCTGAGTCAGTAACAGTAATTGGTCATTTACAGTGCGATGTGGACGCCCAGTGTCGTGAGTCCTCGAGGTTTCCATGTTGCCCGTGTCACTTATGCATGCATGCTAGGGGTTGCTCTCATAGCCTGTCGTTCGGCCACTGCGCTGACTTGCACCCAATTCACTGATATCATCCACCAACGTTTCAAATGGTTCATAATGCATGTCCTTAAGCCTCAAAGTTTTCAGCTGCATTCAAAAACCGTCACCCTTCTTTGACTGCTTTTTCGCTCCATTACTGCTTACTGCCTATGTTTATGGCTTGCTCCTCTAAAACCAGGGATTACTTAATACATGGCTATCATGAATTTTATAATAAGTACCCCGACTATATCCAGGGGGGGGGGGAGATGGCCCAAGTGGTTAGAGCGCGAATTTACTGACCGGAAGGTCCGTGGTTCGAATCCGACCTCCGCCACTCGACTTCCCCTGTCTAGGCTTGGGCAACCTGGCAGTATCCCAGCCCTCGTGCTTCCTTCGGGTGGCATGGCAGCTAGGCACCGGAAGGGTGCTACAGCTGAACGCTTTCTTTTCTTTTCTATATCCAAGGGGACGAAGACTGAATTCCAAGGTTGCGCTTACGTAGTTTGCTTGCATGGGGAATCCTGCCATCGGGCACGTAATGCCGGATTGCTGACAAGCAATTATTCGTACCGCTATGTCCCCCTGTTTAGTTGGTGCTCAATGCAAGTGAACGATTTACCATTGAGTAAAATCCTGATATTGACAGCTGGAACTCTGTCGTAACCCATATTATTTGGCTGAAACGCCCGCCCAATACGAATTTATTGAAAATGAAACACCATAGTCAGCACTTCAGACACCGGCCTCTCGTTTACAGTTCTCATGCTCGAGATAGTGCGGGGGTCACTGCGCAGGCCCAGTACTAGAATGGCCACTACTGCAACCTTATCCCTAACTCCTCAATGTTTCTCGTATCCCCCTGGACAGCCTGGCGGCAACTCGGTTGGTATATGTGATTGCATTCGTGACCCCGGGATGAAGTCATGTAGTTTCCAATGTTTCATGGCGTTTCTGCTTATATGTGAATTTTATCGCGTGCCGTCCGCCTATGTGGACGCCGCATTGGCTGTGATTTGTTGTTTAACTACTTACGGTGAACCAAATTCATTTATCCATTTTGGTTTTTCTGTTTGTATCCAAGTTTCATGGAGTGGAAAAGGCAAGCAGTTGGCAGTTTGTCTGAATGGTATTCTTCCAACTGCTAACGGCACTGTCCAAGGCCCGCTCATTCTTCAAACAGACCCGCAGCTTCGACTCAAGCGCACAGTAGCTCTAGATTCTGTGCTGCCGCAGTTTTCAGGTGGGTTTAGCAGGTCATCTGACTCCTATTATTAATGGTTCCGTGCGCCCTGCTCATTCCGCTTTTTATATTTCTCTTTGCATTTGACGCTTAGATGCAGGTACAACTCCTCAGCCTTTGGATTTACTCTGGATTTCTCCTTCCTGCTTCATTCTTGGTCTACAGTGTGGTTCCAGTTTGCGAGCGGTCCTGGTCAGTGCTCCAGTAAGTTGCTCCTTAGTTGTGCTTTCGAAGCAAACTGTTTGTGGAGCGGTTAACTGCGTCTTTCTCCTTATTCCCCCCCCCCCAGACCAAATCAACCGTGGTCACCCATACTGAATTGGTCGAACTATGTGGCATTACAACCTCTCCCCATCGCCAGTATTACTTCCGCGCTGTGAACAGTCACTACTTTTTGGCGACTCATTCAGCGGGTGAAGAAGTCTTGCTGTACCACCTACCAGCTCAGTCTAGCACTGTCGTGTCTGGAGAAGAACCACCACCACCACCCACCGGTTTACTCAGTATTGAACTCCCTCCAGATGGTTCCCCGATCGGTTTGAGTTTGGGCTTCCACTGCGAGGTTTGTGGTCAATTGAGCAGTTTTTCATCTACCTTTCCTTTCCATCATTGACCTTATGTTTGGAAGGGTAAATATAGAGGCATTTTGTCTTTCAAACCAACACTCGGCAGTTTGTGGACCATTTCAACATACGATGTGTTTCTTTGTGAATACTCCAAGCGGTCGTTGGTTGGACGCTTGTTTAAGTGCGAGCCGGCTAAGATAGTTGAGTTATTGACAACCAACTCCCTATGAGGAATATGTGCTTATGCGAAGAGGGCCGATCACCAACACGTATTAAGTCAGTGTAGCACGGTCCTGCATGTCCTGAACGGGGATATATTTTTCTCGGCAGTGACAACATCTAAATTGTAACGTCTTACCAGTTTCTGAAGGTCTATAGACGATTCTAAAGCTTGGAGTTCCTTATTTTCAACAACGTCGTTACTGTGAATGATGCTTATTGAGTCGCACTTCGGCTCCTTGACTAAGAGGTCTTTTTTGTTTCGCTTCTCCCATGCATTTCGGTAATAGTGCGTCATCAGACTGAAAGAACCGCTTTGTACCAACATCGCGCAGGTGTTGACGCTGAATTGTAGTCATTAACGTTTTTTCTGATTTCGATCCAACGATTTTTGTCTGTGGAACCACTAAGGCTTCTATTAAGGTGAAACGCATGGAACAGTTCTACCAAGCACATTAGGCTTTATTATCAGCACCTTTTGTCGCTTTCCTGTACTTCGTATAACTTATCTTCAGTCCGGTAGGCCACAGCCATATGCCATCGTGAGACTTACGAACGGGAACCTTAGTCCGTTTTTGCTTCATATACCCACCATATTGGAATCTCTGCAACCCACCTTACCCAAGCCGATTCACTTGCCCGCGCCACCACCAACAGTATGTGCCCCGGTCAACCTCTGCGTTTCAAAGCCCGATAGTTCAGATGGAATATTACTTCGAGATTCCGCCTCTCCCTTATCCGTACCAACTGCAACTACTCCTTTGCTGCCTCCTATCACGAATGGATTATTCTTGGGCCTCATACCACAAACCGGTAGGTCCAAATTACATCCTTCCTCGCCATTCCGTTTTCGCGTCTGGATGCAACTCAGAGGTAAATTCGGTCGAATAACAATTTACTCAATTTAGTACATTGGCCTCATTTCGCCGCTTACATTGTCACCACTAACAATTATTCAGAAATACAGGACCCTCCCATTATAATAGTCCATATGTAGTGGAAACATCGGATCAGTAATCCTGAAGTACATCGAATTTTTTTTCGAAAGAGAACTTGCTCACGGTAGATGAACTGGTCACACTCCATAGGTTATGCTGGGTCGGGCACTTGCTCCATATGCCAGTCTGCCGGCGTCCTCGAAGGGTTCTTTTCGCGTAACCACGCGAATAGTGAAAAGGAGCCAGGGGAAGTCCAGCAATAAATTGGGAGCGAAGTATGAAAGCCAGTACCAGCAAACTTAGCTGCGCTGGTCACTGCCATCTCCTTGGATGGGGACCCCGAGACGAGACACATCAATGGTTGCGGACATTGTCACACAGCCCAGTAGCAGTCCCAATGGAGCATATGCATCCAAGCTGTTGACTTCAGTGCATAGCTCCCCTCTCAATCTCCTAAATGAAAAGTCCGCTGAAAACCCTGTATTTGCGTATCAATTACGTCAGCTGCCGTATCCAATGCACAGCTACCTGCCTCACCTACCCAAATCGGCGAACGGAACTGTGTTAGATAGGACCATTGTACGGCAATTACACGGTGTTTTACAACTGGTGTGTAATGGGTTCGACATAACTGTCATGCAGTATCTCTCATATAGAAGTATCTGTATCCTCATCAGTCTAGTTTGAGAAGTCCTCCCGTTCCTAGACGATGTTCATAGTCAGTCCACATCACAATGTTGGACTCGAGTTTCACTTTTATTTTAGCCCAGGAGTAGTGCAACTCCTTTGTCACCTCAGATTTTGAACTGCAGACATCTAACTTGCCAGACGAGCATGTTACCACCACTTGTTCACCTGTGCACCCACGCGTATGAATTGTGACTTCTGAACGTGTTCACACTTGAGTACATGGTCGTTGGTTTGCTCGCTGAGCTAGGCAATTTGATTGCATCAGGGCAGCTTTCACTTTGCGGTGATTTTATGCCAGGTTTATTCAAGCAGCATTGCTGTAACCCCTGGATTTGTTCCCCTTGGATTCCATCGCCTGATGACCCAGAATCATTCATTTGGATGAGACTGCCCAAGTGGTTAGAGCACGAATTTGCTGACCGGAAGGTCCGTTATTCGAATCCTACCTCTGCCTCTCGACTTTTCCTGTCTAGACTTGGGCAACCTGGCATTATCCCAGCCCTCGTGCTTCCTTGAAATGGCATGGCAGTTAGGCACGGAAAGGGTGCTACAGCTGAACGAACGACTTCATTTTCATCTGTTAAAATGGGAGTTGTGTTGCGAAACGTGGGTCGTCCAATAAGTTCATCATTTGTTTTTTTTACTAGACTTCTTTGGATGCTCACGTAGCTGCTCAGTATCCCGTATCTTCTGTATGTCTTGCGAGTGTGGGCATTTGGCGGCTCATCACTAGAACCACGCAAACGTTTTCATTTAGTTCCAGCATATTGCTTTCCGAATCTACTGTAACCCCGTAAGTTGGAAAGTCATGCAGATTCTTAGTCACAGATGCGTGGACTTGTTTCTACACAAATTGACTACAATCATTCGGTCTTTGTCAAGAAATACAGCATAAAAGTTCACGGAATTCGAGAATGGTTCTACTTTATCAGATTGGTATCTTCAGCTATGCTCTCCGATAGATGTCGGTCTGTTGTATCGATGTAGATCTCTCTACAATCGCCAGCGAATTCCTAGATGTTGAGGTAAGCGAGTCCGGTCAATTAGGCTGGCGCAGTCGCAAGGCACCTATAATGGCAGTTCAAATTAAGCACTATAGACTCGGCGTAAGCCGAGTTAGGCTTGTGCCTGATACCACTGGCTGAATCTTAAGAGATTCCCCCATTTGATGAATTAGCGCATCAACCGTCTTTGTGTTGGCATTAGGCGTCATATATGTAGCCATGGAGTCCGGCATTTACTTACCATCTACTTCCCTTTTTTAGTTAGATACATCTGGATCTCAACCTCACTGTGTACTTTCTTCCATCCTGATGACTCAGTATTTTTATTTTATTAACAGCTACAGCCAGTGAGGTGTCCGAGTATCATTTCGCTGACTTCATCAAAGGGCTGGCTTGGAATCCACTGCCGTATATTTCCTATTACTCATGTGTCGTCTATCAGATGGATGATTTGGCGTGATCTCGACTTATGCAGGGCTTGGGCCTACACACACCCATTTTATGTACTTTAAGCCTGCTTATTGATGTTAGTTGCCCTGCTTGCAGTTGCAATGTGGCGTTGTCCCATTACTATTATTTCTCAGGTCAACATTCGTCTACTATTAAAGCGCCAACTCAGACCCCTTCGAAAGATATCTCAACTCACACTTCACAATCAGTCACTTCACCGTTTGCGGACAGGACACGACCTCCTTATTCGGAACGACATCCACAGGTCGCCGACACGAATGTTTTAGCCCGAACTCATTCAAGTCACCTGAAGTCATCATCCCAAGACCGGGTTGCACGTTTGCCGCACTCTGTGGAAATCGCAGCCATACAGTTCACCACAGCTTTGTTGGCTGAAGCTGAAGCTGGACGTGCTGCTTGGCGTGAATTGTTTGACTTAATGAAGCGTGGATCGCATGTCGAATCCAAACAAGAATCTTCTACTGGGGTTGACGTGATCGAAGCTCGACTGTACGACGTTAACGTGTTCATGAAAGCAATAGACGAGGTTGGTGTAATGTATTTCTCCTTATTATCCATACTATTACTAGTCGAGCCTTGCTATTTCGAATATCACCGCACCCGCGCCCCATTTTTTCAACTCGGTTTCACACGAATATAGTGGGTCACATTATTCTTGGACCACGCAGGATTCCTTGTTATGGTTACCGGGATGTCCCTAGCGTCTGACTTTCGAATAACCTCCGTATGGGATTTCCGTACTGAGCGGTTTCACCGTAGTTGTTATTTTTCGTAGCCATTACAACTTACTGCCACCTGAGGCCCTGAATGTAGCTATGCCACATCGACATCTGCCGTACTAAAAAAATGCCTACTGTCTCGCAGACGAGACACAAACGTTTTACTTATGACGTTTGGCAATTCAGCGTCAAATCTCCCATGTCAATCAATTGCTGCATAACCTTGTCTCAGTTATCTGTAGAAGGAGTCCCATTTTAATATTCTATTCAACTACACCATCGTCTCGAACCTGCATATCGGCATTACCTTGTCTGGGAGCTACGGCTCTATACTTACCCTCTACACCCCCGTCCGTGAGCTGATGTAAAATCATTCAAAATTTCCTAAGGGGCCACCGCGCTGTTGATGTCCACTGAAAACAGTCCATTCAAGGGGTATTCACCGCTTGAATCCACGTGGTGCTTGCCACCAGTCGCACCATGAAATTCATTTAGATTATCCGTCCTGTCGTACAAGTCAGCCCCTTATTGTACAGCGTTCAAGTCCCCAGATACAATCATAGGATTTTTGTTGTTTTCCCATCATCAGGGTGTCGTTCATGCGCCTCCAACCAAGATCCACGATGGGCAGTTTCCTAAGCACTACCTCCGGTGTAGACAAAAACTGCTGAATGGGTTCTGGGAGATATGCCGTAGCCATAGCATCTGTTTGAAGGTGTAGCATGCGAGAAAACTGAAATTGCACGTTTGTTGTGCTGTACACAATTTGTACGTCTTGTAGTTTTGGTAATATGATGTAATATCATTGACCAATTTGGCCTCAAACTACCAAAAGCAATATCGAACGTTCCGAACTAAGTTTGTGTTAACGGAAGACGTGACTGAATCTCTCCGTTATGATGTATTGGCTGTCTAAGAGTTTTCAGCAACCTTATGTGATGCAGGTGCCGAATTCTGTACAGAACAGGTTATAAACCAAACCTGTATGTGTGCGTGCAATGCCTGCTGTGCTGCCTGTCGGCACACACAGATCTGAAGCACATGATTCGGGCAACGTCACCACTCGCGCGCTGCGACGTAACACACGACTAAAGTTCTGTTGGTCGTTCGGCGTTGGTGAATCACACCCCCAAACGGGTCACACTGTCTTTTCAGGGCCAAACACATAGTTTGGTTTTCGGTCGACTACTTTGCTTAAAAAAAGCTTTTCATTCGATTTGGTTCAACTTGGTTGCCATTTTTAGACTTTTTGATGTCAGTTTTCAATACCTCACCAATGTGCCACTGACCTGGCACCACCTTCGTGGATAGGGACTCCAGGAATCAACTCACCAATGGTTGGCACCCGCAGAAGTGACTGATCGCACAGTCGGTGGCGCTCGTGCACCAAGACCATCGCCTTCAGCGCATAGCTACTTGGTTCGCGAACTAACTGAGCATGCCATCGCCTCCGATGCTTGGTTGTATGCCCCACACTCTCCCACTTTCCAGTGATCGAATTTTTATCAGCTGGAACATATGTAACCATGGTACACGGTTCATAGCTGATAAATTGAATTGAATGACTGATCCTATTTAATATTAGTTACTTCCCAGTTCCACGCTTTCGGGTATTCTATTGCGCATCCAAATTGTGTTCGTCAAAGCGGAAAGTTGCTCGTGAAATTGTTTTGTCCAATTTGTACCCCTTTTGTGACTTCCTCGCTTATCGTCACT
The DNA here is from genome assembly GCF_000715545.1 of Opisthorchis viverrini. Classification (NCBI taxonomy): domain Eukaryota; kingdom Metazoa; phylum Platyhelminthes; class Trematoda; order Opisthorchiida; family Opisthorchiidae; genus Opisthorchis; species Opisthorchis viverrini. The sequence continues at coordinate 112,254 of NW_008752270.1, read as the reverse complement.
TTGGGAAATCAGATGACGAGGGTTTGGACTGATATCGCGCATGGATATGCCCAAGTCACTATCATTTTGTTCCTGTTAACCGTGTTCCAGGTACTGAATGAAGTCCATACCAGTGCAAAAGATCGCAGACAGGAGTTTCTGAACGCACAAATCTATGCTGAGAAGGTCCGGCAGGCATTTCGTCTATGTGCTAGTGAAGCATTTATTCCCTCATTGACCAGCCAGCTCGATCCGGAGGCTTCTCGTTTATTGGAACGCTTGAAGCGTCGGTCGCACCTGGCTGAGACTAGCCTATTTGATTTGGAGGCTCAGCTGGAGGCTTTGTCAGCCGAAATAGAAAACTGTGTGGGAGCCAAGCGTTCTGTGGCAAAAATGTTCACAGAAGTTGACTCAGCAGAAGACAGGTAAGCCTAATTTTGCCGACAGGCAGAAAGGGTCTTGCCTTAGTGCAAACCATCCGATACTCCCGGCTATTCTGTCCGGATTGAATGAAAAACACTTGGAACGCGCTTCTGTTTATCATCAGTGCACTTTTTAGTCACCTTTTTTCACGCACCACTGGTGTTGTTTCCGTCAGCCGTATTGGATCTGAAACCTTTGGGTTTTGTTAGTAAAACAACACTTTTCCGACCAGATTTAAGGGTCAGTTCTCACCAACGTTTCCCGAATTTCACATATTCGGCTTCCCATTTTCCGAAGGATCTACTCGTGCGTGGCAGGTTATATGTATTCTTCCGAAACCATATCACGTTTCTGTTTGTGTTAGGGTTCACTTAGAAATATTGTCCATAAATTTACGTACTCTTCGTTCCAACCGATCTTTCTTACCCTGCAAACCATCATGCCTATAAACAGATCAATAAACAGAAAACCGATGATAATTAGCATGGAAGGTTTGGTTTCAAATCAGGAACAGCCACATTACTCAAAACCGATAGGCAGAATCCTTGAATTTATCCCATTCTCACATATTGTTGCCGTTGGTATCACTTGACTGCACACTTAAGTCTTTTTTAGTCAGTCAAGAGAGCATTCCAGTTTTCCCGAATAGGATATGAGCCACCACCTCCTATCACAACGTTGGTCGAGTTGCCAATTAAGCAGAAATAGTAATAATAATAATAGTAAGAATAATGACAATACTAATAATGACGTAACACCCTTTCGGTACGTAGCTGCCATGAAGCCCAAGGGCTGAGATGCTGTCAGGTTGCCTAAGTGGTTCGAAACATGGACCTTCTGGTTAGTAAGTTCTCACCTTAAGCATTGAGCTTTGCCGAGCACACTAATCCGACCTATGAAAAGGTATCGTGATGGCTTCGTGATGCTCACAACCGCCCTTTGAGTCCTTAACCTCGGAGCGCTACTACTGTGTCACTACGATCGGCTCCTTTTTGTCAGGATCTGTGTATCATGGGTACTAGTGAGTCATCAATCTTTTTGAGGGGCGCGAATACTTCTTTCAGCGATGCACACAAACTTGGATAAATTACTGAACGTCCTGGTTCTCTAACCTGAAGTTGATGTTCTGATCATGTATGATTTTAAGGCAGTTGAGAACCTTCATACTTCTCTCTTGAGAGGGTCATTTGCAGTTCGGTTCTGAAGCGTGATTTGAACCTACCGTCTTAATCCAGGTGATTCGGCTACAAAACGGTGTTGCTGACTTTCGCGTTTAAATCCGTAGCTAAGTGACGAAGTATTCCGGTCATCTACCCATGAGTTCCTGGTTCGTCTCCCATCCGATATGACTGAGTTTTCCTGTTGTTTTCTTGACAGCACACTACTCATAAGGCTACTGAGAACTATTCGTCAGCCTACCTGTGGTTTCTCCCCTCTCGGGACTCACTAGGTAGGCGCAGTCCCCGGGTCCATATCTACTCTACATTCTACCAGCTGTGGTTTTGTGCTTCCCTTCCATGTTCGTATCTTACTTCCTTCAGGACATTTCAATTTTGTACGTGGTTGGCCCAAAATTATCATCATCAGAGACAGTAACATCAGTGTTAACACTGATGCTTCACTGCCGTACAACCATAAGGTTCGTATATATATATATATATATATATATATATATATATATAT